>NC_135809.1:82014309-82289754 GCF_964213995.1 Mustelus asterias
TGTCCTGTGTGTGTCTCTCCCCTGTGTGTTTATATGTCTCTGTCCTGTGTGTGTCTCTCCCCTGTGTGTTTATATGTCTCTGTCCTGTGTGTGTGTCTCTCACTCCCCTGTGTGTTTATATATCTCTGTCCTGTGTGTGTCTCTCCCTCCCCTGTGTGTGCTGTGCTGCCCTCCTCCTTTGTGAGTGTGCAGACTGCCGGCTGTGCTGCAGCAGGCTACAATACAACACTGAGATCTGAGAGCCTTTCCAACTCATGGGTGAGGCGTGTGGAGCTCCGCATTCCTGACTCACCGCGTAAATATGCGGCTACCTTTCAGTCTCAAAGCGGCAGGCAATGTGTTTTCCAAAAGGAATCTGTAATTTTGTTTTTTGCCTTTTTTTTCTGGAGGGGGTGGGGGGGCTACATGCGGTCGGAAGGAAAAGGTGCAGTTTCTGAGAGACTCCAGTTAAGATTTCCTGTTGGGGTGTTCAGTGCCAATCCCCCCTCTCCTTTCAATTCAACTTTTCAGCATATTTGGCAGTCAGATAATCGCTCCTTTCCTTTTCAGCAATTTGCAAAATTTTCCATTGCTAAATAATGAGTTTTTAATTTTAAAAAAAAAATCTTGTTTACTACAAGCTGCAGTGACTAACCTTTCGGGGAAACAGCGGGATGATCTGCAGCATAAGGCAGGCGGGCAGTGCAACACATGCGGACTGCTGTTAAATGTGGGCCATTATGCATTGTGTCCCAGGAATGAATGGGACACACAGCAGAAGGACACTTGTTAAACACTTTAACGCTTCAAGTGGTGCGAGGCGGTGCCCCCCCCCCCCCCGCACAAAAGAGGAGCAGTTTCACTTCAATGACCCTTAACCCTTTGTGCTGGTGTGGAGTTTATAGAGCAGGTCTGGGGCGCTCTTTTTTGCACTGCAGTGTGTGTACAATGAAGCTGTCCTTTAAATCTAGGCTCCGCTATCATTGATTAGTTCAGTTTTGGAAGCTGGACCGCCGGCCCCCCACCCCCTTTGCTGGGGAGGGGAAAGAAAAGAACATTTTAGACACATTGCAAGCCCCAATCTGAAAGCACCGTGTTATACTCTATGTCACATTTTTGCCACATGTAATGGGATACAGTGAAAAAGTATTGTTTCTTGTGCGCTCCACAATCAGTGTAATATTCGTTTCAGATATCTCATGCGTGCAAACTATTTCCATCAGAATTATAAGCCCCTGGATAGGATGAGGGATTATAATGTTCTATAATTAGCGGGCAGGAGGAAGTAACATAGGAAGGAAGACATTCATTGCATTGATATGACTTATTTCACCATCTCAGGAAGGCGATTCAACTTTTCAAGTGAAGTCGCTGTTGTTAACACAGGAAAGGATAAATGAGGTTCCAATGGTTCTCAGTATTTCTTGACCATTCACCTCATTTCCCATTTTTCCCATTGGTTAAGTCCCCAAGTCCCGTGGGATCTGCCGCACAGTCGATGCCAGAGCTCCTGGGTGCATCCCGGAGAAACTTGCACAAGTGGTTGCTTGGGAGTCCCAGTCAGTACACGTTCTCACTTCTGCCTACTCACATACACTGCCGAGTTAACTGCCAGGCCTGGAATCCACCTAGCAGCCAATGTATACTGCATTCAGAAAGCCCAGACACGCCAGCCACCTGGCCAAAGGGAATGGAACCTACTTGCGGCTTCAGACCTGCTTGGCCTACAGCCCTGAACAAAAGTGACAACCAAGTGTAAAGGGAGTTGATAAGCCCGTTAAAAACTGTCAGTACTGGAGTTGCCTGTGTAAAGACAAGTATCTTCTCCCCCGGACACCAAAGAGACACCCATTGTGTTGTAAGCACACTTCTGGATTACCCAGGATAGGGAACCTCCACCAACCTCAGATACTCAGCGACGAGGGTATGCAGTGATCCTCAAATTTCTTAACACAATCATTTCAGTTGGGCTGCCCAGAAATCCTACACAATGGACACATTTTGGCTTCAGTTATACTATCTCTAAACTATTGGGAAGTTTTCATCCGAACCCCCAAAATTATATAGTCACTTTATTGAAGTGTATTTGTGTCAACAGGGAGAGCTCCAATTCGCCATGTGACTAATAGTGATTTGCAGTTTTCGCCTCGTTCTTCTTTAAGAACAGACAGTGCAATTGTTAACTTGGCTGCCGCAGGGTGAGTTAAATTGCATCTGTTTCCATCTAACTTCATGGAAAGGAATATCCCAGGCTGCACACTCAGTACCACCAAAGAGTCTCCTGAAAAATGATTACCTTCTAAGGTATCTGCAGCGAATCCCACCATTAATTCCTCTTGTTCAAACTGATTCCCCCAAAATAGACAATTGGCAAAAGAACAAGAGGGGAGTTGAGGATTTTTTTTTAATGTAGTGAGCATCTGGAATGCACTGCCTGAAGGATGGTGGAAGCTGATTCAATAGCAGTTTTCAAAAGAGAATTGGATGTATAGTTGCAAAGGAAAAATAAATGCGGGGCTGAGTAGATAATGGGAAAGTAGGACTACTTGGAAAGTTTTTTCAAAGAGCTGACACAAATATGATGGACTGAATGGCCTGTGCTGTAAGATTCTGGATTGTTGGATGATACTCTCTGGTAATTTGAAGTTACATGTCAGTCACTTAGAGTATTTATTTTATTTGTGTGTGTTTATTTTAATTATGTTTCATGGTCTTACTTTGACCTGGTGCATAAATGGAGCCAGTTATGGGAGCTCAGAAGTCAAAGTATGAGCAGCCAACGTTTTGCTCACTGATTCAAATGGAGCCCTTCAGGAATGGCAAGAAAACAAGTCACTGGATTGATGAGGCAATTCAGGAAAATTCACTGTCTGTTTTCTGTACAGAGGTATGAGACTCTGATCAATATGTCAATTTTCAATAACCACTGGAAACAGCAAACCATGATGTGGAGATGCCGGCGTTGGACTGGGGTAAACACAGTAAGAAGTCTCACAACACCAGGTTAAAGTCCAACAGGTTTATTTGGTAGCAAAAGCCACCAAAAGGACTTTTGTGTGGCTTTTGCTACCAACTAAACCTGTTGGACTTTAACCTGGTGTTGTGAGACTTCTTACTGTGAACAGCAAACCAGACATTCAACTCTGGGTGTGAAGCTGAGGCTCTGAGACCAGCAAGACCAAAGGCTCAATGCCTAACTTCTGCTGTGGTATCCGGTTGCACGGTGTGATAGTGGTGGGAATGTTAGGATTAGCATTCACTTGGACTAAGAGGAGTTAGTAATTAGTTAGCTAGAAGTTTGCAGGTGGGCACTGAGGCATGCTCAGGCTCAACTGTGATGCCCCAGCAGTCAAATTGCCTGCTGACCCTGCCAGGAATTCACATGTGAATAATGTGGAGTGGGTAAAGGAAACGGGATGCATTAAGCACTTGTCGAACTTACTCCATCAGTGAGGATTTAATGACTTCAGGGTGGGTGACATGGAGGTAGGGATTGGTAAGGGAGTGAGGGGCAGGGAAGAAGACTGAAAAACAGCCTATAAATAGAACAAGTGTCTATTTAAAGCTCCCCTTTCATTGACCACCTGAAGTTGTACGTCAGTGTAGGAAACAACACCCAGGTGGTGTTAAGATGGTTGCATTTTCAGGATAAGCTTGGCTTCAAAACACTGTTTGCAAAGCAATAGTTTTCCTTGATTCCCCCCTCCCCCATTCCCACAGAAACCCCAGGGGTGCCATTTACAATTTGACCACTACTAAACACATTTCCTTTTCAGACTAACTCACACATTTTATCAGCATTTCGTCACCTCCACTTAAAACACATTTTGCCCTCAGAAGGAAATGTGCTCTTTTCTGCTTTTCATGTTTTGCAACCAGCACAGACATCATCCTCATCATCATTTCCCTCCCCTTCTCCCGGAAAGCAAGATCCAGAAGTTAGCTGTGAGCGCAGCCAGCATTCCAGCATAGTTTCCCTCCACTTCCTTATAAATTTGTTCCTTGTCAAGGTTTTTTCTTTTTTAAAAAAAGCCTTTCCAGCCCTGCCTCAGTATAAGTGTTCTGGGACTCCAGCCAGTTCCCTGTCCCAATCGCCCGCCCCAGTCTGGGTGGGAGCATTCATTGACGACATTTCGGGATTTTTTTTCTTTCCTTGCATTTTTGTGAGAGAACTAGCTGGCCAAATTTAGAATCGTGTCGAAAGGGAAAAAACTCAGTCATCGTCTTGGAAATGTGTACTTATAATGTGGTGACCTCATGGTTATGCAAGAGCCCAGCTAATCGCCAGGAGATAAAAATGCTAAAATGGGTCACAGTAGCAGCTGAAGGCTGTTTAAGGTTAGCCCAGCAAAGTTGTTAAAATGAAGCTTATCTGGCAGCATTTAATAGAGGCTGAATTAAAATGTTCAATATGTTTCCGCTTACATTTTTCCTTTTTAACTTTGAGAACTATAATACAATCCCCCCCCCCCGCCGCTTCAGTTGTGGGAGAACGATCCTACCTCCTGCACTAGGCCTATTTTGATAGAGCAATATGGTTGACTCAAGATTAGCAAACAACAAACAGCAGAATAGGTACTCCATTAGGACACTGCAAACATAAAGAAATAACCTGCATTTATATAGCACCTCTCGCAGCCTTTTGAATTTAATGCTGTAATCATAGAATCCTTACATTGCAGAACGAGGCCATCCAGCTCATTGAGTCTGCACCAACTCTTACCCAGGCTTACCCCGTGACTCCACGTATTTACTCTGCTAATCCCCCGAACCTACATATCTTGGGACACTAAGGGGCAGTTGAACATGGCCGATCAACCTAACCTGCACATCTTTGGACTGTGGGAGGAAACCGGAACACCCGGAGGAAACCCACGCAGACACGAGGAGAATGTGCAAACTCCACAGACAGTTACCCAAGGCCAGAATTGAACCCGGATCCTTGGCACTATGAGACAGGCTAACCACTGTGCCATCCTGTAATGTAGGAAATGCTGCAGCTAATTTGTGCACAGCAAACTCCCACAAAAAACATGATTACGGCCAGATGATAATTTTTAGTGTTATTGATTGAGCAATTATATATAGGTCAGGACACCGTGGTGAACTGCCCTGCTGTTCTTCAAGTAATCCCGCTGATTTTATTTACATCCACTTGCAGGGTGGATGGAGCCTCGATTTAATATCTTGTGACCTCTGACTGTGCAGCACCTCTTCAGTACTGTAAGATGTCTCACAACACCAGATTAAAGTCCAACAGGTTTATTTGGAATCATGAGCTTTCGGAGCGCTGCTCCTTCATCAGGTACATCTGGGTGTATTTATAGAATTCAGTCATCTGACCTGTATTAACTCAGAACCTATAAGAATAAGTTTCACCTTTCCACAACCCTCCCTGCTTTGGGAAAAGCGACATTGTTTTTGACCCACGTCATCGAGAGTTTGACTCAATCCTGCAATTAGTGCCTCCAGCATTGTCAGTGTGAGGAGCAGAAATGTTTCGAGCAGATTTCAGATGATCAGGCCTCGCTTCCCGAATGCGCCGAGGATCGCGTGAGGGTCACAACTTTGAGGTTTCTGCCTCAACATTCCAACCGAGAGACAATAAAGAAAAATTAGCAGCCAGCACAAAGCTGATGGTCAGACTGATATCGTCTTCTCTGAACTGACGTGCTGGGAGGACTGCCCTTCAGCTCCATACATCACAAGCAAAATGATTCAATGTTTTTTTGCTGATGAATCACAATGTACTCTTTCCTGTAAATGAACAGAGTGACTAGCGTCACCTGTGTTTGGACTTAAACGAGAGCAATATTTCAGGAACTCTTTAGCTAAAAATAATAGGGAAATTGTTTTTACAGGGCAACTGACTAATTATATAGCAGCACTGTTTCACTTTCTTTCTGGGCTGGTTTTTTATTGAAAATCCTTCAAAGACCTTAATAAGTCAGTAATAAACGTGAGAATACATGCATGGGATGGGGGGTGGGGAGTGTGGGGGGGAATGGAGGTGGCTGATGGGTGTTGAAGGAAGAGGGGAATCCGTACCAGCTGATAAGGGCTTTGGCTCAGGTGTACCATTTGCAGCTCGAACTCAGTGTGTGTAATCCAGGCTGACGGTGGAGTACTTAGGGAGTGTTACACTAAAGGAAGTGAAAAATTAAATTTTGTTCCAACTTAGGGGCAGCTTGGTGGCGCAGTGGTTAGCACTGCTGCCTCACAGTACCAGGGACTGGGGTTCGATTCCTGTCTTAGGTCACTGTCTGTGTGGAGTCTGCAGGTTCTCCCCGTGTCTGCGTGGGTTTCCTCTGGGTGCTCGGGTTTCCTCCCTCAATCCAAAGATGTGTGAGTTAGGTTGATTGCGCATGTTAAATTGCCCCTTAGTGTCAGCGGGATTAACAGGGTAAATACGAGGGGTTATGGGGATAGGGCCTGGGATGGGATTGTGGTTGGTGCAGACTCAATGGGCCAAATGGCCAACTTCTGCACTGTAGGGATTCTATGATTCTTAATTTTCTTTTTCTCTACAATAGATCCACTTTTCTCTTCTGAATGCCAAAGGTACACCCCCTCCGTCCCACTAGCTGCTTTTATGTTGAACTGAGGTGCCTTATTAGTAATCACTGCACTGCGATTTTCCATATCATTGAGAAAGTGAATACACCCTGTTTTCGGTTGGATGGTTCTCCACTGTCAGTTTCGTTTCTCAGCTCTTATATTTTTAGAACTAATTCATGAAATGTTCAGAGGAAATGAAATAAAAAAGCACAATAATTCTTCCTATAAATGTTCTTCCTCAGGTAGCTTTTGCAACATTTCCCAGGACATTAACTTTCAATTCCTGGAGAGTCCGGGGCCGTTCTGGGAGTATTAGTGACCAGAGCTGACTTTGAAATGAGAAAGGGCAGCTTTGCCTTATCTCAATGTAGCAAGTTGAATTTGTGTGGCTCGCTTATGGGCAGAGCTATGGCTCTGAAATGTGTCAATGTCATCCTACACAGTGCCGTAATAATACCATGTCCATGCCAGCATCAAAGTGAATGAATGCGAACATCTATGGAACAGAGGCTGGACTAATGAAAAAAATCACCATATGCTATGACATCTTACTTTACATAGCACTGCTGCCTCACACCGCCAAGGACCCGGGTTCAAATCCAGCCTTGAGTGTTACGATTGCACATTCTCCCCTCTCCACGTGTCAGAGTGGGCTTCCCTTTTTTTAATTTATTAGTGTCATAAGTAGGCTTACATTAACATTGCAATGAAGTTACTGTGAAAATCTCCTAGTCACCACACTCCGGCGCCTGTTCAGGTACACTGAAGGAGAACCTAGTGTGGCCAATGCACCTAACCAGCACGTCTTTCAGACTGTGGGAGGAAACCGGAGCACCTGGAGGAAACCCATGCAGACACAGGGAGAACATGCAGACTCCGCACTGACAATGACCCAAGCCAGGAATTGAACCCAGGTCCTTGGCACTGTGAGGCAGCAGTGCTAGCCACTATGCCAACGTGACGCCCTCCGAGTGCTGTGGTTTCGTCCCACAGTCAAAAGATGTGTAGGTTTGGTGCATTAGCCATGGGAAATGTGCAGGGTTAAGGGAATAGTGCAGCATGGGGGTGGTGCTTGGGAAGATGCTCTCTTGGAGAAAGTCGGTGCAGACTTGATGTGCCAAATGGCCTCCTTCTGCATTGTAGGGATTCTACGATAATTAACCTGTCTGTTCAGGGGCGTGGTCAACTCTTGACATATCAGATTAACTTGTATTTCAGCTTTGTTCAGTTGGTAGTACTGTTATTTTATGAGCAGGAGTTGTTGGTTCAAGGTCCACAGTTCAGCACATAAACTTTTTTTACTTTATTCTTTCATGGCTTGTGGATGTTGCTATTTGACCTTGAATTAAAGGACATTAGTGAACCAGATGGGTTTTTGTGACAATCAATGACAGTTTCATGGTTTTCATTTCTGAGATTAGCTTTCAATTCCAGATTTATTAACTGATTTCAGATTCCACCAGCTGGCATAGAACATAGAACATTCCAGCGCAGTACAGGCCCTTCGGCCCTCGATGTTGCGCCGACCAGTGAAACCAATCTAAAGCCCATCTAACCTACACTATTCCAATATCATCCATATGTTTATCCAATGACCATTAAAATGCCCTTAATGTTGGCGAGTCCACTACTGCTGCAGGCAGGGCATTCCACGCCCTTACTACTCTCTGAGTGAAGAACCTGCATGGTAGAACTTGACCCCATATCCCCAGAGCATTTGCCTCGGCTTCTGGATTATTAGCCCAGCAACATTACTACTATGCTGACACTGCACTGTAATATTGAGGGAATGCTGCATTGTGGTAGGTGCCATTTTTGGACAATATCTTAAACCATGGTCATGCTTAAGGAAGCAGATGTAAAGAAGTCAATGGGCAGGATTTAATGGAGGTGCCAGTCATAGAAGTCATAGAAACCCTACAGTGCAGAAAGAGGCCATTTGGCCCATTGAGTCTGCATCGACCACAATCCCACCCAGGCCTTACCCTTTTATCCCTACATATTTTACCCGCTAATCCACGCATCTCAGGACACTGAGGGACAATTTTTAGCATGGCCAATCAACCTAACCCGCACATCTTTGGACAGTGGGAGGAAACCGGAGCACCCGGAGGAAACCCACGCAGACACGAGGAGAATGTGCAAACTTCACACAGACAGTGACCCAAGCCGGGAATCGAACCCAGGTCCCTGGAGCTGTGAAGCAGCAGTGCTAACCACTGTGCTACCGTGCCGCCCTAACCACTGTGCTACCGTGCCGCCCTAACCACTGTGCTACCGTGCCGCCCTAACCACTGTGCTACCGAGTCGTATCACTCATCAGTTGGAAAGCTGTCGAGATTCCTATATTGCCTCTTTTTGGTGAGATACAGTGCCACTCAGGCATTTAACTGGATAGCAGTAGGTCTTTCCAGGGATCAAGGTCCCTGGAGTAGAAGTCCCACCCATTGAGAGCTGCCAGTCCAATAAGAGGCTGGTTGGTTTACTGAATGGCAGTGCCACTGGGAAGGTGATTGCTGCTGCTAGTACAACACTCACCGGAGGCTAGTATTACTGCTGAATCCCAGATAAAGGTGAGCGATCGTGAAAGGGCAGTTAGGGGGCGCAGGTTGCTGAGTGGGGGTTGTGCAGGAGGTGGTGGGCGGAAGTGGGTCAGCTGCAAGGGCAGAGAGTGGCTCTCATTGCCCCTGACCCCCTTCCTGATGCTGGTCCCTTTGACCATGCTGTTGGTTTGTTTCTCATGTTCCCTGCATGGTGAGCCACACATCTGCTGCTGGTAGAACACCCAATGGGAATGGGACAAGGCGCATAAGTGGCCATTAATTGTCCACTTGAAGACTTCAATTATAGCTTTCCCGCTGCATACTTAATAGGGTGAAGTTGGGAAGGTGGCTGGGTTCCTACCCAATACCCCCTGCCACAAAGGGAAGGGCATTAAATTCCAACCAAAGGAATATTCAAAGGTGCAATAGGAGTTCTCCCAGTGGTCTGACCATCAATTATCCCTCAACCAACACCAAAAACTGATCATGAGATCTTGTCTTTTATACAATCTCAGGATGCAATGCAATGCTGGAAAGAGAGTTTTTAGTTGCCCCACTCAGCTGAGTGGCTTGCGAGGCCACTGTAGAGTGCAGTTCAGATCTAACCACATTGCTGTGGGACTGGAGTCGTGCACAGGCCAGACCCAAAAAGAAAACAGGTTTCCTTCCCTAAAACACATTCATGAACCAGCTGGGCTTTTATGACAATCGGTTTCATGGTCACTTTTGCCAGCTTTTTAATCTCCAGATTGTCTTGAACTGAATTCACATTCTCATACTGCAATGGTGGCAATTGAACTACTATTCTCTGGAATATTGGTGCAGTCACTACTAATCTACCATGTTGCCCACAAAACAATGATGGCACTTTGAACAGGTATTTACTGGTGTGTAAAGCACATTCTGAGGATATGATAAATTTCCAAATCAAAGCAAGTTTTTGTTTTCTAACATAGCATGTTTAAATTGAGTCCTGGATCCATGCTGTCTCTAGCCTTGATCTCCAGCACAAGAAGACGACGTTTAGAGGAATAACACCAGAAAACAAAACAAATAGCCCGAGTTTGACCTGTCACCACATGCAAGCCCATGGCATGTTTAGTGTAGACAGTGTCTCCAGACCAATTTGATCTGTCTGCAGAGAGAAAATAAGGTCAACAAGCCACAAAATAACACAACAGCAATCACTGCACAAAGTCTACATTTTTTTGGTGTTATTTTTCCACAGAAGAATCTTATAGCTGGTCACAGGTTCTGCTGGAGGCAGAATGAAGCCAGTCAGCCAGCCAGCCTTTTCTCTCTTACCTTTTATGTAACTGATCTTCTAAGATATAATGACAATCCTATCCTACACTTCTCGAAGTACTGTAGCACAGTGGCAAGCACTGCTGCCTCACAGCACCAGGGACCAGGTTTGATTCCTGTCTTGGGTCACTGTCTGTGTGGAGTCTGCACGTTCTTCTCATGTCTGTGTGGGTTTCCTCCCACCGTCTGAAAGATGTGCCGGTTAGGTGCACTGGCCATGTTAAATTCTCCTTCACTGTACCCAAACAGGCACCTGAGTGTGGTGACTCGGGGATTTTCACAGTAACTTCATTGCAGTGTTAATGTAAGCCTATTTGTGACACTAAACTTTAAAACTTTCTCCCATCTCCACATTGAATCTGTCGCTAATAATTCACAGGGTTATTTGGTCGGAACCTCCCACTGGAGACAAATCAGCCACATCCCCAAATCCCCTTTACTTTAGCAGGTGAATGGAAAGTATTAGAGCTAAGCATTAAACTTTATATTGGATAAATATGCAATGCTCAAACATTACAGTTACAGTATTGTTACAGTGCGGGAAAACAACAACTCACTGTCTATGCGACATTTTTCACCATCCCATAATCCTTTCCATTGAGGCACTCATTGGTATCACCACCAGCTATGTGGCCCTTGGCTAAGACCCTTTGCAGCGACCCACACAAGAGATGGAAATGAATTAATTTGCACTCCTGAATTAAAAAGTTTAAAAGTAAAGTTTATTTATTAGTCACAAGTATTATATTAACACTGCAATGAAGTTACTGTGAAATTCCCCGTCGCCTGTTCGGGTCAATTCATCTAACCAGCATGTCTTTCAGAATGTGGGAGAAAGCCGGAACACCCAGAGGAAACCCCACGCAGACACAGGGAGAACATGCAAACACAGACAGTGACCCAAGCCGGGAATTGAACCCGGGTCCCTGGCACTGTGAAGCAGCAGTGCTAACCACTGTGCCACCACATATAAAGTACATAATCTTTTTTTAAAAAAAGGAATAATGATGGAGTATAGGTCATTGTTTTGCAAAGTCAATGCATTTTGTGCAGAATGGTAACTGTGAAACAGTGAACACCTCGTGTCACTTGCTCATACCAAGAAGTAAATTAATGTTGCCTTCTCATTTAAAGAAAAATCACATTCACAAAAACAGAATGCCAAAAGATGAGACCCACAGTTATGAGGATAGTGCAAGTCTGCCAAACAAACAGTTTCTCAGAGGAAGTGAGGCTTGCAGAGTGTTCCTAAAATAGACAGGGGTAACCAGGAGGCCAGTGACCAATTCTACCCTCTTGCAATTACTGTCCTCAGAATGAAGCAAACTCCACTACTGACTGTTCCTGGCACCCTTCACTGCTCTGTAGTCTGCGAGTCCAGTGTGAATGTTAGCTACTTCCTGTCGTGCACTGCTGTGAAGGGTCAGGCAGCGTCAACAATCTCCTCATCCCGTTTCTCATACGTCAATGCAAGCTGCCATGGCCCAGCAGCCCCATTAAACTTCAGATGATATCAGTTTGTAAAACAATTCACCTCCTCTCCATGCCTGGATTTCAAGAAAGGCTAAGTACTGAGCAGCAAACGAACTCACACACCCAAAATAACTCCAAAAGGCGAGTGTGGACTTAACATCCTAAAAAACTAAATTCAGCAAACTTAATTCCCACTGTTCTGACCCCAAATATAATATTCAGATTGAACCAGCAAACATTTGCAATATTTACTGGACAAACAGAACAAAATAAATAAAGACCTTTTATTCTGAAGTAGCTTAAATAATCCAGTTGGAGTTCTACACTGCCTTGACTTCTTCATGACAATTAAATGTGTTATTGCTTTTAAAAAGGAAGCATTACTTCAATGCAGAACATTTCCATTCTCAAACTCACTTCAGCTTTGCTTTTCAAACTCGTAAGCCCAATATGATTTTGTGAGGTGATCTTGTTCAGCATTGTGATATGCGCTACTCATACCCATCCAAAATGGTTAATGTCCTGCTGGAACTGAGTCATGCTGATGGCCTGAAGTGACCGATGTGGAAGCACAAATGTGAGCAATACTCCACAGGGAATGGGGACTTACAACCAAAATTGATCCACTTCTCGAAGCACAACATACACTTTGTAGTTGGAGTCACTAGATTAAGATCATGAGTGAGAACTTCAGCTAAGTTGTCTAAGGGCTGTAGATGACAATTGTAGACACTTACGGCTTGATATTCACTTGTCTGTATAGGGTAAGGTTGGTGCCGCGCACTTTGAAAACAACACTCCTGGATGGCATGTTGGTATCCCAATGCCACCGATATGTGTGGTTGTTTTCAATGTGAGGGTAAGGACAGCACGGTGGCATAGTGGTTAGCACTGCTGCCTCACAGCGCCAGGGACCTGGGTTCTATTCCTGGCTTGGGTCACTGTCTGTGTGGAGTTTGCACATTCTCCCCACGTCTGCGGGGTTTCCTCCGGGTGCTCCGGTTTCCTCCCACAGTCCAAAGATGTGCGGGTTAGGTGGATTGGCCATGCTAAATTGCCCCTTAGTGTCAGGGTACTACTCGGGTAAACGCATGGGGTTATGGGGATAGGGCCTGGGTAGGATTGTGGGGTCGGTGCAGATTTGATGGGTCGAATGGCCTCCTTCTGCACTGTCAGATTCTATGATTCTGTAAGTGTGGGAGGAAGCTAGGAACCTGCTTGCCTCCAAATAACTACCAGTTAAGCTCGTTGAAAAGCATGCTAATGGGCTGGGAGGGCACAATTGTCAACTCCATTGCAAGGAGCCATCAAGTCATGCTAATAATGCTAGGGAAAACTTCAGGGCAAAAAGGGTTATTTTGTCACAGTGGCTGCAATGCCTTTCCATGGACTCTTTGTCCACTTCTCTGCACAGTGAACCTGCTGCTCCACTGCTTTCCTGCCTCCTCAATTCTGCAAGGTGGCAGCAAGACCAATCGTGGCTGCCTTTGAGGATTGTACCCAGGAGTCAGTTCCCACTTCCTGGCAGCACTGAGTGCCACTAATTGGGCACCAAGATAGCCTCCAGCCTAATTAGATTATTTGCATCTGAAGATAGTCGCGGTAGCAACACAGGCCAACACTTAGCAATACAGGTAAATGCTTAGCAACATAGACCAATGCTTAGCAATACAGGCCAGAGCTTGGAAATGACCTGAGCATCTGATTCCCAGCCCTAGAAATTGAAAATTAAGCTCTTTATTTTGTGTTCCCCCAGAGATTGATGAACGCAACATGGGATTGAATTCAGGACGATCCTGGTCTCTGAACCTCAGTACCACATTGTGCAGTGCGAATTGTTAAAAATAGACTCCAGGGCTGGCTCATAAATTAGTACAATCGCTGTGGTCCACTCGCACAGAAACAACTTATTCCAGAATTTCTTTCTGTGCAGGAAAATATTTAAACTCCCTATACCACCCAGGCGCTGAATGACAAATCTGGAAGTATACACAATAATTACAAAATAATTGGGAAAAAGAAAACGAACTCCTACTTGCCTGGTTTGCAGTGGCTGGGTTTATTTTAACAGCGCCTATGAAACATAAACTCTAAAACGAACATGATTCTATTACTTGCAATAGGAACGCAGGCTGAAATAATTAACCTTTGAAGGGCCACTGCCTTCATGGAAACCGTTTTAGGCTAACCTTTTTTGTTAGATTGACATAACCGTGTTGAAATGTGTTAAGACAGCTGTGAGTGACATTATCATGTCCAAAATAATACATGGATCTTTGTGTTCAAAGGGTTTTGATACAGTAAATAAGAATAAACCATTTCCACTGTCAGGAAGGTTGGTAACTAAGAGAATCAGATTTAAGGCAATTGGCAGAAGAGCAAGAAGATAGCCAGGAGAATTCTTTTAACACAGTAAGTTGTTTCAATCGGGAATAAAACTGCCTGAAATAGTGGTGGAAACAGATTCAATAGTAACTTTCTAAAAGGAATTGGGAATGTGGTTGTAAAAGGTTCACCTTCTGATGCCTAAAGCCTCTCCACCATCTACAAGGCGTGAGTCAGAGTGTAAGGGATACTCTCCATTTGCTTGAATGAGTGCAGCTCCAACAACACACATGCACCATGCCCGATTATACATTGGGACCTTTAGTATCCACCTGAGAAGGCATGTTGGGGCCTCAGTTTAACATCTTAGCTGGAAGATGGAACCTCAGACCATGCAACATCCTGCACTGCACTTAAGTGTCAACTTGTATTACATGCTAGCTTTCTGCAGTGGGCTTTCCAGCTTTCCAATGCATCAAATCAATGCCCACTTTGAACTGCGCAGGATTAAACCCCTTCCCATTCAATTCTGTTATGTAAATCTAATCTAAAAATAACACCCAAGTATAAAACATGAGACTCTATTTCACACGGTACCTGATTATCTGGGTTTCAATACTGAGCTGACTAAATATACTTGACCTATGAATGCCACTTCTACCCTGGAGACAGCAACACTCTTTCGACGTCTAGTCACCTCTGTATAAAATATAGGTTTTTGTTGAGTGGTTTTGTTGAATTCAATTGTTGAATGAAGAACTAAATGCCTGTGGTACCGACTAGTTATTTTTATTTAAAGTTCACACAAGTCTCAGTCCAAATATAATCCTGATCCATGTGTAACAATTCTTGGCAGAGTACTTCTGTGTTTATCAGGATTCAGCTGTAACAATAAAATAAGGGAAAACAGATACAGAGCATAAACTAGGCATCATATCAAAGAGGGCAATCAAAAGGCAGGAGGTTAAGATCTCTGGAATCTGGTTGCTGCCCATGAGACTAATTACATACTGTCCTCATCTGGTTTCTGAAAGCAAAACCTCATCTCAGAAGTCACTGGTAGTTCACCATTAAAAGGCAGTTCGACCTAGTTGTTAAACACATAGTGCTATGAGATAATGTGCCTTCTGAATTAACCCTGTGAGCCACTGACTCCCTTTACCACAAAGAACACACTTTGATACTGCACCTTTCACAACCTCCAGAAGATTCCAAGTATTTTACAACCAATGAGGATTTTTTTGTGAATGGGATTTCACTGTTGTAATAGAGGAAGGGCGGTAACAAATAGTGCACAGCAAGATCCCACAAACAGCAACAGGACAATAACATGGTAATCTGTTTCAGTGGAGGTCTTGTGGTACAGTGGGTAGCCTCCCTGTCTCTGAGTCAGAAACTCTGGGTTTGGGTTCCACCCCAGGACTTGATGGCCAAGGAAGGTGCATTCATAATGCGGTCAAACAGATTGGATATCAACCTGGAAAATCCTTCTAACGCACATCAATGGCAGGCAGTAAGAGTGCGATAGACTCCTGGTCAACCATGCTTGATGCCGAATGGTGTCCCACAAGCTACAAGCCTCTGACAACAGGCTGGAGACCTGTTCCAGGAAAGACCTCACTCTGTGGACATTTCTTTAAACATTTGTTTGCCAATGGTAAAGTCAGGTTTTTAGTCCATTTAATTGGTTTTTAATTACATCAGTGCTCATTTTTATGCCTTTGCAGATGTCCACAGATGAAAGTCTATTACTATGTGTGATTTGGTTGAGCGATAAGTATTGAGCTAGACAGTGGGAGAACTCCCCTTCTTCAAACAGACACATGAGATTGCATGACCACCTGGGGAGGGCAGACAAGACTTTAATTTAAGATCTCAATTGAAAGTCAGCCCTTCCCCCAGTGCTGCACAGAAGTGTCAACCTAGGTTCTGAACTCTATGAGTGGAGCTTAAACTCAACCTTCCGATGTGGAGATGAGTGTTACCAACTGAGCCACATTCTAGTCTGGAAAGATGTTACACAAAAGGCATCTAATCTGTTTGAAGTGCAAACATTTATGCTTTCTCATCTCTTCCTTTTCTCATTGAGGCTACTGACCATGCTGTATGTTCAGTTCAATAGGTTTTGTGTGCCCACCGCTATGTCAGCCATGCTTTGTTTTCTCAGATTACAGGCTTTATTCTTCATATATGAGACTGGGCACCACATGAGTGTGGAGAGATTGGGGTTTGACTGTGATGCCTTCCTATACTGAACAGACCACCGATGCTCAACTGTCCAGGGTCAACCTTGCACAGAATGAGGCAATGTTTCCAGAAGAGAAAGGGAGCAAGGCTCAGCTTTGGCTAGTGGTGGCACTCTCATTGCTGGCCTCAAAGAAGGATTGGCAGCTCTGATTGAACAGACTGCTGGATGAATCATCACATGACCTCCAACTGCCCCACCCCACACACCCACAATTGGTCAGCTGGTATGTCCATCCTCATGGTGCTTCCTACAGCAATCAGAAAATGAATCAACTCTGCAATACACAATTGGATATTTCTTCACTGTCAGTTAACAGCCTCAATTGCCCATCTCCAATATGTGTATAACTGATAAACAATAGTGTTTCAAGAAAATAAAAATCAACTTTTTTTGATGTCCAGTGATTTTTCTCCAAGATTTATTTTCTTTATTCATTCTGGCAAGGCCAGCATTTGTTGCTGATCCTAACTGCCCTCAAACTGAATGGCAGAATCAACCATATTGCTGTGGATCTGGAGTCACAAGTAGGCCAGACCAGGTACGGATGACAGATTTCCTCCCTTAAAGGACATTAGATGGTTTTTCTTTAACAACAATGGATATTGGTTTCATGGCCATCATTAGAGTTGTAATTCCAGATTTTTATTGACTTCAAATTTCACCATCTACCGTGGCGGGATTTGAACCTGGGTCCCCAGAGCAGTAATTAGGTCTCTGGATTACAAGTCCTGTGATAATACCACTATGCCACTACCGCCCTGCAGTGTCCTGACAAATTGTCTTTAATTTCTAGAGACACCAGAACAATCCTGGAGGATGTATCTGTAGTCAGATGATTATAAGTTCACGGTACTTGCCAGAGATTTGAGTGCATAATCCAGGTTGACTAATCCAGTGCAGTACTAAAGGAGTGCCGAACTGTCAAAGGTGCTCTCTTTCAGATGAGAAAGGTGTCTTGGCCAATGCTTCTCCCTCAAACAACATCTAAAACTGATTATTAACTCATATCTCATTGCTCATTGTGGGGACCTTGCTGTGTGCAAGATTGGCTGGTGCATTTCTACGTTAGAACTTAAAAATACTTAAAGCACTCTGAGACATCCTGAACTTGTAAAAAGTGCAATATAAATGCAAGTTTTTTTGTCTTCTAATTGGGGAAAAAAATTAAAAACTGAATCTTACTGGTGCTGTAGCTTGACTCATGGTGTGTCTACGACCTTCGCCAATGTACAGCACCGTGTCGAGTTACAAAAAAATCTATCACTCGAAGAAGAAAACACATCTTTGACCAGGCAGTCCAAGAAACTGCACAGGACAAATATTTATCCTTCTGTGGTGTGCAAATCAGTATAGGATGAGATTAGTTGCTTATCAATTTATCAAAAAAACCTTCATGAAAGGTGGCACACACCCTCTTTTTGCAGCACCGATGGTTTAATGTCCAGTTATTCATGGAATGTGTCACGGACAGCAGGCAATTTGTAAGGTTTGCAACTACCAAGAGAGCCATGGCTCACGAACAGAACCAAATGTGTGTGTTCAATCCTCGTTCCCACAACACTACATATCTCCTTCACTTCCATGCAATAACCTTCGCAACTCCTGCAGCTTGCTTGGTTGGCTGCATTGGTTATGAGTGAGGATTTAGCCATATTTTCAAGGGATCAGCCTCCCTCAGAAATCACCCATGCCAAAGTATGCTCACTGCAATGATTGGTTCACTTCAAGCGGATAAAACAACCGGATCCACAGTACCAACTGGTGACTGCTACATTCGCAAGTTGGGCTGGCATGGTACTGTACCATGGAAAGACACGAAATAAAGAATGTACATTTATATAGCATCTTTTATGACATTAGGATGCCCAAAGGCACTTTACAGCCGACTGTTGTAACGTAGGAATTGTGGCAGCCAATTTGTACTTAACAAGGTCTGACAAACAGCAATTAGATAAAAGCCCAAACAACATAGAATCCTACAGTGCAGAAGGAGGCCCATCAGCCCATTGAGTCTGCACCGACCACAATCCCACCCAGGCCCTATCCCCATAACCCCATGCATTTACCCTAGCTAGCCCCCCTGACACTAAGGGGCTATTTAGCATGGCCAATCCACCTAACCCGCACATTTCTGGACTGTGGGAGGAAACCGGAGCTCTCGGAGGAAACCCATGCAGACACGGGGAGAATGTGCAAACTCCACACAGACAGTGACCCAAGCCAGGATTCGAACCCGGGACCCTGGCGCTGTGAGTCAGCAGGGCTAAGCACTGTGTCACCGTGCCGCCCTGACATGTTTTAATGATGTTGATTGAAGGTCAGGACACCAGAGAGGACTCCATGGCTCTCCTTCAAGTGTGTTTTATATTCAGCTGCATAGGCCTCGGTTTAATATCTCAGGCAAAATTGGTATCTCTACCAATACTGTAGGCCATCAGTACGATTGCGATGTTAGCCTAGATTACGTGCCCACATTCTTATTTGGAGCTTGCACCCACAGCCTTTTGGCTCAGTGTGAGACAAGACTAACACCTTTGTGAGTTTATGAGTGTGTCACCCTGAAGGGTCCATCGGCCCCTCAAGGCTAAAAGCAAATTACTGCAGATGCTGGAATTTGAAACCAAAAGAGAAAATGCTGGAAAATCTCAGCAGGTCTGGCAACATCTGTAAGGAGAGAAAAGAGCTGACGTTTCGAGTCCAGATGACCCTTTGTCAAAGCTAAAAAGCATAGAAAGTGGGAGATATTTATACTGCAGGGTGAGGGAATGAAAGATGAGCCACAGCCACAGAAACCAGGGGAAAAGAGTGCTAATGGCAGTCAAAGGCTCCCTAAAGGCACCCTAAAGGCTCTTGCATGGATAATGGCTGAAAGAGTCAAGGGATCACAATGCCACCCAGTTGGCTGAGGAACACTTGCAGGAAACATTGGGCAGATGAGAAGGTATTTGAAAAAAGATTAGTTCCACCTCCCCGCCCCCAAACAAAGTTCTATGAATTTCAGATCAATGAAAGCAACTTGGAATAAAACACGAGAAACCTGTCTGTAAAATCACTGGACACAGAAGTACCATCACTTCACAGTCAAATGCCAGATAGCAAAGGTGCTCTTCGAAGTCACTGAAAGTTTAAATGTCTGGGTGTTTATCAGTTTTTGCATTTAAGAGCAGTGAAAATTTCTGAAGGAAAAAAGCCTCACCCCTCCCGCACCAACAAAAAAAGTAAATTTGAAGAGAACCACTGTTTAAATATTTATCTGTATACTTCAAAGGATACAAGAAATTAGCAAAAGCAAAATGGCAAGCCATGATTATTTACACAGTTCATCAACATCTTCTTTGGGGTCCTCAATGGTACCTCTAAAAATCCTGTTCCATCGCTTTATATCGCCTGCCCTTCCGCGCACCTCATGCACTTATCAATCTTTTCACTCTGTCACACTTCAGCTGGCCGTGACCTCAAGGACAATTTGCTTCTGCTCTCAGCTGTTTCACCGCAGTGCCAACTGTGATAGAGGTGTTTGTCAAATCGGCTTTGAGCAATATCAGCTAGCCACTTTATTTCAGTTGGCTTCAACTCCAGATCTTGGCACTGGCAATTGATCCCATTTTGTGCTAATGGCAGCATGGCACACAGACGGGACATTAAACCGAGACCTCATTTGCCCTCTGATGAGGGTATAAAATGTCCCATTGCAGTATTTTGAAGCGGGGCAGGGGGATTTTTCCCCACTTACACTGACCAATATTTATTCCTCAGCCAACACAACTAAAAACTGATGATCCTGTCATTATCATATTGCTGTTTATGGGAGCTTGCAGTGCACAACTTGTCTGCCATATTTCCTACATTACAACAGTAACTCCACTTTGATTGTACTCCACTGGCTGTAAAGTGATTTGGGACATCCTGAGGTAATGGAAAATGCTGGATAAATGCAGGTTTTTCTTCATGATGTCAAGCAATATGTTCCACTTGGCAACCTCGCTCAGTAAGATGGCTGACCTGTGAACAGCGGTGTCACACTGGAACAGAAGGTGGTAAGTTTTGCCTTCAGATGAAGTCAGGTAGTTGGGGCGAGAAGAGCTTTATTCTGGACCTGGGTCCCCTACATCACATTTGATAGTGCCTGCCGGTGGGTACTATCAGCACTGAGATACCGCAATTTGATGTGGGTGTGCCTTTGTTTATGTTTCAGGAACTGACTGAGAGCTGATGGGTCAGTTTACAGCTTGAACTAGGTTCCAATCTAGGACACATAAAATTGAAGGCCATAATAAGCCTGACAGCCTCTCTTCCTTTATCCTGTTAGTTTAAAAGTGGTGATTAATACACGTGCATTGGGACACAGCACATATGTGTGCACTGACTGGGAAACTACGCACTAGCATGTACTCATTGGAACACTGGCCATTAACATGTACACATGTTAATGGAACACTGGACATGAGTGTGTACTTAGTGGGGCATTGGACATGAATATCATAGAATCATAGAATCCTGACAGCGCAGAAGGTCCATCGAGTTTGTAGCGAACACAATCCCACCCAGGTCCTATTCCCATAACCCCACATATTTACCCTGCTAATCCCAACACAATGGTCAATTTAGCATTACCAATCAACCTAACCAGCACACCTTTGGACTGTGAGAGGAAACCAGAGCACCTGGAGGAAACCCATGCAGACATGGGGAGAATGTGCAAACTCCACACAGACATTGACCCGAGGCTGGAGTTGAACCTGGATCCCTGGCACTGTGAGGCAGCAGTGCTAACCACTGTGCCACCCTTTTTTAAAAATAAGGAGGCCATTCAGCCCATCGAGTCTGCACCGACCACAATCCTACCCAGGCCCTATCCCTGTAACCCCACGTATTTACCCTGGCTAGCCCCCCTGACACTAAGGGGCAATTTTAGCATGGCCAACAAACCTAACCTGCACATCTTTCGACTGTGGGAGGAAACTGGAGCACCCGATAGAAACCCACGCAGACACGGGGAGAACGTGCAAACTCCACACAGACAGTGACCCGAGGCTGGAATTGAACCTGGGTCCGTGGTGCTGTGAGGCAGGATGCTAACCACTGTACCACCATGCCGCCCCTATATGTACTCACTGGAACACTGAATGTACTCAATGGGGCACTGGACAGGAACATGTATTTGCTGGGACAATGGACATGATGGTGTACTGACTGGGGCACTGGAGTGAACATGCACTCACTGCAGCACTGGCCATTAACATGTACTCACGGGAAGGATGTTCATATGTACACATTGGGACATTGGACATGAACATACACTCACTGGACATTATAGAGGGGACATCGATGCACCCTTGGCTTTAATTTTCCTGTTTTGCTCTGCACAGCACCTCAATCTGACGTATGCAGTTTGACTGCTCTACCAGGAGAGGGCCACTTAAACATAAAACACCCATTCATCCCTGAGGAGCTGCGTATTTGATCTGAACCAATTTGCTACCTGTACACAAACAAATAAACCTTGTTTGAAGCTTTTGCAATCTGTTGAAGCATTTGTTGCTAGCTGCAACTAATTTGACGTAATTCTCCTTTGTTTATAATCCATCAAATGAATGTTTCAGTGACTAGAATGTATAATTTGAGAAACATAATCCCATTTGATGAGGCAAGTTACTCGTTAATGTCAAAGGAAGTAAAGCAAGCAGGTTGGTGGTTTGAATAAAGACCTGTATAAAGCTCAGAAAGGATCTGCACAACCAGAGAATGGTAAATGGTAGGGATTAGATCAGTTCAAAGATGTGCAGGTTAGGTGGATTGACCATGGTGAATGCACAGAGTTACGGGGATAGGGCAGGAGGCAGGGACTGGGTGGGATGCTCTTTGGGAGAGTCAGTGCAGACTCGATGGGCTGGATGGCCTCTTTCTGCATTGTAGGGATTCTGCGGTTCTGTAGATCGGGGTACTGAGTGATGTTACTCTCAAAACTGGTGAGCTACCTCGCCAATCAGTTAGCCAAATTTGCTGGTGTTCTTCTGGTCTTTGAAGCAGAACTGTGCAGTCAAATATTCACCGTTCAACGCAGTGTCGGCAGGGTAACTGACCATAATCTGGCCTTCATCGCCATGTCCAATTCCTTCTGTATCTCATAGTCACACATGAGTGCACATTCCAGCTGAGGTCATGCATATTCAGGAAAGAATGGAAATACTGGCTGATTTTCCCTCCCTATGCCAGGGTGTAAAGGGCTGTTGGAGTACTCTGATTAACTGCCAGTTTGGCTGAGCTAACTCAACCACAGTGCACTGAGCTGCTAGGTTGCCGGGAAGCCCAAAGTGCAGCCAAGTTATCCCGGTGCAGCAGATTATAGGATCCTCCAGAATTATACAGTGCAGGAGTCCAATCAGCCCCATTGCATTCATGCTGGCTCTCTTGGTAAGGCCTGTCCAATTTGTCCCTGGTACTCCCCCAATTTCTTTCTGTTCACCTGATTGATTGCAGGGATGAGGGGGTTGACATATGAGGAGAGATTAAATGGTTTGTGCTTATACTCACTGGAGTTTCGGAGGATGAGAGAGGATCTGATCGAGGTATATAAAATTTTAAAAGGGATTGATAAAGTAAATGTAGACCAAATGTTTCCTCTTGTGGGGCAATCTAGAACAAGAGGTCACAGGTATAGGCTGAGAGGCGGTAGATTTAAAACTGAGATGAGGAGGAACTACTCAGAGAGTGGTGAATTTGTGGAACTCGCTGCCCCACAGTGTGATGGAGTCTGAATCATTGAATGGTTTCAAGAAGGAGATAAATATATTTTGAATTTAAAAAAGGATAAGAGGATTTGGGGAACACGTGGGGAGGTGGATTTGACACCAGAGAAAGATCAGCCATGATCTGATTGAGTGGTTGAGCAGGCTCGAATGGCTACTTCTGCTTCTAACCTCCTATCTTTCTATGGTCTTCTGCTAAAAATACTGGCCCCTGCTGAGTACAGTCCCTCTTGCACTATGCACCCACATGAAATATCTCAACACTGGCAGGCAACAAAGTTACAGCATAGCAGCGCCAGAAAATGGCCTTCTTCTCCAATCTTTCATTGGTTGTTTTTCTCTCTATGTCTCCACTTCTATTTTGCATCTGCTAAAAGACTGCTAAATCAACTAAAACTATTGTCTATAGTCTTGAGGAGCTCCATGAGCACATAGATTGTGGGAGATTGCATTCTCTATTCAGTTACCTGAGTGAGTTGCTCCTTAATTTTTGGCTGCTGACTTTCGAGTGGAGAGGGGAGGGGGAGGAGGAGGAAGAGAGACAGAGGAGGACTTCCTTGTATATCCGCTCCTGGGCCTGATCACTGCCTGGGCCATTAACAGGCCCAGGCAGTGGGCAATCGAGGGGGTCATTCGGCCTCTTCAATGCTACATTCGTGGCTGGGTGTCCTTGGCAAGGGGGTATGCAATGTCCACTGGCACGCTTGAGGCCTTCCATGACCAGTGAGCCCTCCAGAAACCACATTCTGACTTTGCTAGAAAAATTTTATTTGAAGTTTTCTTCTATTGCAGTGTCCCTTAAGGGGCCAGCAATTTAATCTGATTTGTTAATTTGCCCACAAGTTTATTGTTCTGCAAAAAAGAATACGAACTAAAACTAAAGACGAAAAAAGACTGAATTTTGGTACAAAAACATATCCTCAGTGTGGCGAACCATCGTTGGTTACCACTGTGGGGTTGTTCTAATGTTGTTGTTGGGCTAGGGTGTTTACACTGTGGGATTAATATACCTGTGGTGGTTGCTGTTGTGGCACATCCCAGTCGGGCCCCGCCTCCTGGGAGAGGTATAAGACCCTCTGCTCGGGCGGGACCCCTCCAGTCTGGAATGGTGTACTCGTGTTCAAATAGTTCCATTGTTAGACAATAAAAGCCTTCAGTTACCGAAGCCTTGTGTCTTGTGCTCGATTGACGTGCATCAATTTTATTGTCTAACACTAAACTCTCGACGGAAAGGAGAGTATGGAACAAATGCTGAAGCCAGAGCGTCTGACGCTGGATCCACGTGCGGTCGGCGCCTCTAACACCTTCGACCACTGGCTGAAGTGTTTCGAGGACTACCTGGCAGCCTCTGCAGCGGTCAACACGGATGACGACAGACTCCAGGTCCTCCATGCGAGGGTAAGCGACACTGTCTACCTCGCGATCCGTGCGGCCACCACTTACCCGAGGGCCCTCGAGCTTTTAAAAAAGCGCTACACGAGACCTCCCAATGAGATCCACGCTCGTTACCTCCTCGCTACACGACGTCAGCAGTCGGGCGAAACCATGGAGGATTACGCCAATGAGCTCTTGCAGCTTGCCAGGGGCTGCGACTGCAAAGCTGTGTCGGCTGAGCAGTACATGTACGACCTCGCCCGAGATGCGTTTGTGGCAGGGGTAGGGTCTTCGTACATCCGGCTCAAGCTGTTGGAGAAGGGGAATCTCAACCTGACCCAAGCTATGGAGATGGCTGAAATGCTTGAGGCGGCGTCGAAGAGCGTGGCCCTGTATCCGGAGGACCACGTGGAGACAACGTGGCAGGAGCAGTCACAAATCCCTCCTCGCCCCACGGGCTCGTGCTCCCATATCGACCCGACGACGGCGGCAGCCCCAGGCGGCCCGCGGTGCTATTTCTGCGGAGGAGCCAAGCATCCACGGCAAAAGTGTCCTGCTAAAGCGGTGGTCTGTAATCAATTCGGTAAAAAGGGGCACTACGCGAAAGTCTGCAGATCGAAGCCCAAGAACGGCAGTGCAGCCTGTGACCCTCCAGAACGGAGATCATCTCCATCGACGTCGAAGTACCCACGAGGTCCGTCCACGTGCGAGTCCAGGACGACGCCATTGTGGTCGGCGGAGTCGGAGGAGGATGACCACCAGGAGTCGCTACGCTTGGCGCCCTCAACCATGTGCGATTCATGGGGGCGGCCATTTTGGTCAACGATGACCAGGAGCGACCAGCAGGGGTCCTCAGCATCGACCTCAGCTGCCTGCAGTGACGTCCAAGGGCCAACGGTGGCGTCGATCACCCTGGACCAGGCTAAGCACCACATGCTTGACTGTTCAATGATGAACATTAAGGTAAATGGTCGTACTGTTTATTGTCTGTTTGACAGCGGGAGCACTGAGAGCTTTATTCACCCTGACACTGTAAAGAGGTGTGGACTCCGGGTTCTACCTGCCAAACAGACAATTTCTATGGCATCACGGTCCCGGTCTGTACCGATCCAAGGACGTTGTGTGGTAACTCTGAAAGTGCAGGGCACAATTTACGAGCGATACAGGCTCCTTGTGTTGCCGCATCTTTGCGCGCCAATTCTCCTCGGACTAAACTATATGGTCCACATGAAGAGTGTGATCCTACAGTACGGTGGGCCACTCCCTTCGCTGACAGTAGGGGACCAGCTGCAGCCTCCAAATTGTCCAAAGCGCCCTGCATGCAATCTTTCCACACTAAAGATCACCACACCCTCTTTATTTAAGAATCTGGTACCAGGCTGCAAGCCCATCGCTACTAAAAGTAGGCGTTACAGCGCTGAAGATCGGATCTTCATCAGATCTGAGGTTCAGCGGCTCCTCAAAGAAGGGATCATATAGCCCAGTGTTAGTCCGTGGAGAGCACAGGTCGTGGTGGTTAAGAGCGGGAACAAACCCCGGATGGTCATTGATTACAGTCAGACCATTAATCGATATACGCAGCTGGATGCGTATCCTCTCCCGCGCATATCTGATATGGTCAATCAGATTGCGCAGTACCGGGTGTTCTCCACCATAGACCTTAAGTCCGCCTACCACCAACTCCCCATCCGCCCAGAGGACCGACATTACACGACGTTTGAGGCGGATGGTCGTCTGTATCAGTTTCTTAGGGTTCCATTTGGTGTCACCAATGGGGTCTCGGTCTTCCAGCGTGCTATGGACCGAATGGTGGACCAGAACGGGCTGCGGGCTACCTTCCCGTACCTGGATAATGTCACCATCTGCGGCCGTGATCAGCAGGACCATGACACAAATCTCCAGAACTTTTTGCGCACTGTATCTCGCCTGAATCTGACCTACAACAGGGAGAAGTGTGTATTCCGTACGCGCCGGTTAGCCATCCTGGGATACGTAGTGGAAAACGGGGTCATTGGCCCTGATCCCGACCGTATGCGCCCCCTTGCTGAACTTCCTTTGCCCGCTAGCGCAAAAGCACTGAGGAGATGCCTAGGCTTCTTCTCCTATTATGCGCAGTGGGTCCCCAACTACGCGGACAAAGCCCGTCCGCTTATTAAGTCCACGACTTTTCCACTCACGCCAGAGGCCCAATTGGCCTTCAAGGCATTGAAACGCGACATTGCGAAAGCCACGATGCACGCGGTGGACGAATCCATCCCTTTTCAGGTGGAAAGTGATGCATCTGATTTCGCCCTGGCCGCCACACTAAACCAGGCAGGCAGGCCCGTCGCGTTTTTTTCCCGCACCCTTCAAGGTCCCGAAATTCGGCATTCAGCGGTGGAAAAGGAGGCCCAGGCCATTGTGGAAGCCGTTAGACACCTGGCGGGGAAGCGGTTCACCCTGATCACGGACCAGCGGTCCATGGCGTTTATGTTCAATAACACGCAGTGGGGCAAGATCAAGAATGACAAGATCTTGCGGTGGAGAATTGAGCTCTCCACCTATAATTACGATATTATGTATCGTCCAGGGAAACTCAATGAGCCCTCGGATGCCCTCTCGCGCGGAACATGCGCTACTATGCAGGAGGACCGCTTGAACGCCCTCCATAATGACCTGTGCCATCCTGGGGTCACTCGGCTCTACCACTTCATCAAAGCTCGCAATCTGCCTTACTCGGTGGAGGACGTCAGGTCAGTGACAAGGAGCTGTCGGATTTGCGCGGAATGCAAACCGCACTTTTACCGACCTGACCGGGCACATTTGGTCAAGGCCACTCGCCCCTTCGAGAGGCTGAGTGTGGATTTTAAGGGCCCCCTTCCCTCAACAGACCGGAACGTGTACTTTCTTAACATCATAGACGAGTACTCCCGGTTCCCGTTTGTTGTCCCCTGTGCGGACACGTCGACTGCCACGGTGATCAAGGCATTCCGTGATCTTTTTACCCTGTTCGGGTACCCCAGCTATATACATAGCGACAGGGGCTCGTCGTTCATGAGTAATGACTTGAGGCAATTCCTGCTCTCATACGGGATTGCCTCTAGTAGGACCACGAGTTACAACCCTAGGGGCAATGGACAGGTGGAGAGAGAGAATGCTACAGTCTGGAAGGCTGTCCTATTGGCGCTGAAGTCCAAAGGCCTTCCAGTCTCCCATTGGCAGGAGGTCCTCCCTGATGCGCTTCACTCCATTCGCTCCCTCCTGTGTACGGCAACCAATGCTACTCCCCACGAGAGGATGTTCTCATTCCCTCGGAAGTCGTCCTCGGGGATATCTTTACCAGCCTGGTTGACGTACCCAGGACCCGTCCTTCTGCGGCGACATGTAAGGGCCCGCAAGTCCGACCCCTTGGTCGAACCGGTCCACCTCCTCCACGCCAACCCTCAGTATGCCTATGTGGCATATCCTGACGGGCGAGAGGACACAGTCTCGATCCGAGACCTGGCGCCCGCAGGGGACATAGCAACTCCTGTCGCTCCCATACCCCCAGTCACGAATCCCCTATCTCTTATTTCTCCCCCGGACGTGGCGCAGTCAGCACCGGGACCAGTGCATAACAGTTATACTCCACTGTACAGCTTGCCTGAGACTCGGAGATCAGCGCCATCGCAGAAGGTACCGGGATCCCCTGCACTACCGCTTCATCAGGGTCAACCGGCCCGTGAGTCCGCGAGAGGACAGCCGGACGCTGTTTTGGAGAGAACGCCACCGCAAGCACCTGCTCCGGTGTCACCGCCGGTATTGAGGAGGTCACAACGACGGTGCGGTCCTCCAGACCATCTGGACTTGTAGATTGTTGACTTTTTTTATACAGTCTGTTTCGCACCCCGCCGGCCTTTGTTCTCAAAGGAGGGGTGAATGTGGTGAACCATCGTTGGTTACCACTGTGGGGTTGTTCTAATGTTGTTGTTGGGCTAGGGTGTTTACACTGTGGGATTAATATACATGTGGTGGTTGCTGTTGTGGCACATCCCAGTCGGGCCCCGCCTCCTGGGAGAGGTATAAGACCCTCTGCTCGGGCGGGACCCCTTCAGTCTGGAATGGTGTACTCGTGTTCAAATAGTTCCATTGTTAGACAATAAAAGCCTTCAGTTACCGAAGCCTTGTGTCTTGTGCTCGATTGACGTGCATCACTCAGTTACTAAAGAAACCTCACCAATTTCTATTTACCAATCTAGGTGATCACATACTGGAAGAGTTGGATCTTTTTCGTGTTAATCACCTCACACAAGCCTATGCTGACCTTTGTGTCAGGAATACGACTTTGATTTGGAATGCTATTTTACTGCATCTCACACCAAAATTTGAGATTCCTGCCAAGATCCATGTTGGGGACAGTGTTCATAGACTCCCTACAGTGCAGAAGGAGGCCATTCAGCCCATCAAGTCTGCACCAACCACAATCCCACCCAGGCCGTATTCCCGTAACCCCACATATTTACCCTGCTAATCCCCTGACAATAGGGTCAATTTAGCATGGACAATCAACCTAACCCGCACATATTTGGACGGTGGGAGGAAACCAGAGCACCCGGAGGAAACCCACGTAAACACGGGGAGAATGTGCAAACTCCACACACTCTTCCCCCCCTCGGCATATCATTGAGCCACACGCCTATCCCTGAACACTGGGATGATGACTATTTGGTGCGGCTAAGGGTGATCCGGTGTGTAGCTGCTCCTCAGATTAGTGTCTCCTAACTCTCCCTTAAAGAGGGATCTGAAAGGACAGCATATCACGTTGCTCTGTTCACGGCACCCACTTATTTTTCTGCTTTAAATGTCAGCCTTGGTGCTTAGAAAATAAAAGACTGGAAACTGTATATTGGAAACACACAAGCCTCGTTCAGACCTTACCCAGTCTTGAAAAGCCCCAAAAAATTGGAACTAAAGAGGCCATTCCAAGTCCTCACTTTATATTTCATAATTTCAAATTAAATTGCTTCCCCACTGCGCAACCCTCACCCCCCCACCCCACCCCGCATCCCCCTCCCCTCCGCACCACAGCACCCTCTCCACACACACGTTTGTCAGCACAGATGGAGTGCTTCCCCACCACACACACTGAATATTTATTAGGCAGAAGCGGTATTAGCATATGTACCACCATGAGGATTTCTTTGCAACTCACTGTCCAAAATAACCTGCCAGTACTGCAGCATGCCCAGAGGGCCAGGTTTGCAGGGGCAAATATCCCCCTTTTGTGTGCAGGCATAAAGAATCACCAGAGTGGAACACACGGAGCAAAACTGGTCGCAGACATATGAGGAAGACTGGCCAACTTTCATCTCATTCCTTTAAAAGAACAGAAAATGGGCCAGGTTTTGTTAAAGCATGCAATCCTCCTCGCCTGCGTTTGCTCTATGCGATCCCCCTGGCCTGCGTTTGCTCTATGCGATCCTCCTCGCCTGCATTTGCTCTATGCGATCCCCCTGGCCTGCGTTTGCTCTATGCGATCCCCCTGGCCTGCGTTTGCTCGATGCGATCCCCCGGCCTGCGTTTGCTCTATGCGAACCCCCTGGCCTGCGTTTGCTCTATGCGATCCTCCTCACCTGCGTTTGCTCTATGCGATCCCCCTGGCCTGCATTTGCTCTATGCGATCCTCCTGGCCTGCATTTGCTCTATGCGATCCCCCTGGCCTGCATTTGCTCTATGCGATCCCCCTGGCCTGCATTTGCTCTATGCGATCCCCCTTGCCTGTGTTTGCTCTATGCGATCCCCCTGGCTTGCATTTGCTCTATGCGATCCCCCTGGCCTGCATTTGCTCTATGCGATCCCCCTGGCTTGCATTTGCTCTATGCGATCCCCCTGGCCTGCACTTGCTTTATGCGATCCCCCTGGCTTGCATTTGCTCTATGTGATCCTCCTCGCCGGCGTTTGCTCTATGCGATCCCCCTGGCCTGCGTTTGCTCGATGCGATCCCCCGGCCTGCGTTTGCTCTATGCGAACCCCCTGGCCAGTGTTTGCTCTATGCGATCCTCCTCACCTGCATTTGCCACTATGCGATCCCCCTGGCCTGCGTTTGCTCTATGCGATCCCCCTGGCCTGCATTTGCTCTATGCGATCCTCCTTGCCTCCGTTTGCTCTATGCGATCCTCCTCGCCTGCGTTTGCTCTATGCGATCCCCCTGGCCTGCATTTGCTCTATGCGATCCCCCTGGCCTGCATTTGCTCTATGCGATCCCCCTGGCCTGCATTTGCTCTATGCGATCCCCCTGGCCTGCATTTGCTCTATGCGATCCCCCTTGCCTGTGTTTGCTCTATGCGATCGCCCTGGCTTGCATTTGCTCTATGCGATCCCCCTGGCCTGCATTTGCTCTATGCGATCCCCCTGGCTTGCATTTGCTCTATGCGATCCCCCTGGCCTGCATTTGCTCTATGCGATCCCCCTGGCTTGCATTTGCTCTATGTGATCCTCCTTGCCGGCGTTTGCTCTATGCGATCCCCCTGGCCTGCATTTGCTTTATGCGATCCTCCTCACCTGCATTTGCTCTATGCGATCCCCCTCGCCTGCATTTACTAAATGCGATCCCCTCACCTGAGTTCACTTTATGAAATCCCTCTCCCCTATACAAACAAAGAACAAAGAACAAAGAACAATACAGCACAGGAACAGGCCCTTCGGCCCTCCAAGACCGCGCCGCTCCCCGGTCCAGGATTGAATCCTGAATCCAGGATCCCCGCCCAATTTTCCAGCCTATCTACATACTAATATCCTATCCACCAAGCTGTCCCTCACAGCTACGATGCTTTGTTCATCACAACCTATTAACTCACCCCCACCACCCCATTCCAGACCATGTGATCTCCAGGGAGAGGCAAAAACCCAGAGTGAAAACCCCAGGGCCAATATGGGGAAAAAAAATCTGGGAAATTCCTCTCCGACCCCCTGAGGCGATCGAAACGAGTCCAGGAGATCACACTGGCCCTGATCGGAAAATGCTTCCCAACCCTATTCATTTCCACTTCCACGAACACCATATGAATTCCCTGCCCCCGAGACAGGTTCCCAACTATCCGCAGTCTCGCTCTGTACTGGCACCAGCAAGATGATCATAGAATGAAGCCTTGAAATGAGAAACAAAGAACAATTAGCCCGCGCCGCTCCCTGGTCCAAACTAGACCACTCTTTTGTATCCCTCCATTCCCACTCCGTTCATATAGCTGTCTAGATAAGTCTTAAACGTTCCCAGTGTGTCCGCCTCCACCACCTTGCCCGGCAACACATTCCAGGCCCCCACGACCCTCTGTGTAAAATATGTCCTTCTGATATCTGTGTTAAACCTCCCCCCCTTCACCTTGAACCTATGACCCCTCGTGAACGTCACCACCGACCGGGGAAAAGCTTTCCACCGTTCACCCTATCCATGCCTTTCATAATTTTATACACCTCTATTAAGTCTCCCCTCATCCTCCGTCTTTCCAAGGAGAACAACCCCAGTTTCCCCAATCTCTCCTCATAACCAAGCCCCTCCATACCAGGCAACATCCTGGTAAACATCCTCTGTACTCTCTCCAAAGCCTCCACGTCCTTCTGGTAGTGTGGCGACCAGAACTGGACGCAGTATTCCAAATGCGGCCGAACCAACGTTCTATACATCTGCAACATCAGACCCCAACTTTTATACTCTATGCCCCATCCTATAAAGGCAAGCATGCCATATGCCTTCTTCACCACCTTCTCCACCTGTGACATCACCTTCAAAGATCTGTGGACTTGCACACCCAGGTCCCTCTGCGTCTCTACACCCTTTATGGTTCTTCCATTTATCGTGTAGCTCCTCCCTACATTATTCCCACCAAAATGCATCACTTCGCATTTATCAGGATTGAACTCCATCTGCCATTTCCTTGCCCAAATTTCCAGCCTATCTATATCCTTCTGTAGCCTCTGACAATGTTCCTCACTATCTGCAAGTCCTGCCAGTTTTGTGTCGTCCGCAAACTTACTGATCACCCCAGTTACTCCTTCTTCCAGATCATTTATATAAATCACAAACAACAAAGTATGTTCACTTTATGCGATCCCCCTCGCCTGCGTTCACTTCATGCAATCCCCCCACGTCTGCGTTCACTTTATGCGATCCCCTCGCCTGCGTTCACTTTATGCAATCCCCCTCATCTGCGTTCACTTTTTGGGCTTTCGTTTGAAAATGGCTCCTTTTTTCGTTCACATACATGGCTAGCAGGACTGCGATGGCACATTTAGAGCAAAAGCCATTAAACAAAGGAACCACGTTGGCTATAAACAGGGCATGCTTCTTTAACTGTACCTACTCTGCTATACGCTATTAAATATTGAGATACAAATATAATGTTGGACACAGGAGTCTGGGGACTATAGCCCTGCAATGCTACTGCCAATTCCATTCTGCCGGCTGGACATGCTCAGAACCCAGTCCTCTCGCTTGATTGTATCTGCTTTCTGAATTGGCCAGAACAGTTTCAGAACATAAAAGGGCACTCCCTGATTAAAATCACACCTGATGCTTGTGGATGGAATATGGACTTACTGTTCAGATTCACTCTGTCCCAGACATCTACTCCAATTCTGATCTCACGCTTCCTTGATTTTGATCACTCCATCATGGGTGGACCTACCATCAGCTGCCTGGGTGTGAAGTTCTGGAATTCGCTCCCTAAACCTCTCCACCTCTATCCTCCTTCAATACACTCCTTAAATCTACTCATTTTAACCAATAGTCAGCTGGACTGATGTGGCTTGGTGTCAAATTTTGTTTGCTTGCGCCTTGAGACATTTTTCTATGTCAGTGGCATCAAATGAATACGAATAATTGTTGTTTTGTTGGTGTCCCAACATGTATAAGGTGTCTGGGTCATGTCCCAAACCATCCATACCCCCACTCTGAAGAAATAGTCCAATCCAGATTTTTCTCGTGTGGGCTTGTTTCAGAGTTGTTGAACAGTGCCAAGCCCATACCCTGCAAGAACCGGCTGGAACCAGCCCCGCACAATCTAAACATAGATGGAGAAAACAATAACAATCCATCCTCCAAGGAGATATGTAATCGTTCTCTGCATCTTGGAGAAACGAAACACTCCTTGCAAACGGTTCTGTCACTCAAGGTGACAGAGAGAAAAAAAATGATGAAGTTTCAGATAACTGAGATAACGTGGGTGGGTTGGGGGAAGGGGGGGTGCACAATCATTAAATATTTGATTCTTGTAAAATATTTAAATCTTGCCATAGGAGTGTGCTATGAAGAGGTGACATTTGACACGGTAGAGATGAGTAACCCAACACACAGCCCGGCATACCTGAATAACCTGATTATGATAAGATCATAGCCAAGGGCTTATGTGGTTTGGATACTTTTAGACTGAGGCCATCCTGTTAATTGTGTAAAAGGAAATCTTGCCCAACCATGACTACTGAGGGCTGGTAATGTTCATTGTGTATCATGAGGTCGCAGTTCCCACTGTTATGAATGGAATGGGAAATGGTTCCAAGATGATATTGATCCATATTTCCTGGAGAGAGGGCAGTGAAAGATAAGCATTCACAGGTCTGGGGCGGCCGTTAGGGTGTTTCCCTTTATCTGGCTTTACTGGGTATTTTTAAGCCTTTCCCACCGGCCAGCAAACAGTACTGAAGAGAGACCTATCTCATCATTCAGCGTTTCTCGCCTCCTTTCAGTTACCGAGGGGCCCATGAAATGCCTAAAAAATAGAATAACTGTAAAAATAAAAGTGGTCCACCTTATTTGAATGTTTGTGTGACCAGTCCACATTCTGCGTTATGAAGGTCATCCACTCCTTCTCCCCTCTATTAAAACCAGAAGCAGGTGAGTTCGGTCCCTGTTCCAATTCTGACTCGTTCTCAAACCATTGTTTAAGGCTTTTAAGGATTGGCCCTGTATCTCAATAAAGATTCTTCAATCTGATTGGACGAAGGAATCATGTTATTGCTTGCCTTGCCACAGATTCCCTGTCAAGAGTGCCATACTGAGAACCATCTCTCGTGGTCGTGAGCTGCCACTCAAAGGCTCATAAGAGTGGGCAGCATTAAGAATGATGACCGGTGAGCACCTTTTGACACTGAGGGCCTGATTTTACCATTGCGACTTCGTAAAGTCGGGCGTGAGGCCATTAATGTGATCTGCGCCCGCATCCGCGCAGATGCCCACTTTACCAAGGCCCGAAAATGGCCACGATCCAAATCGCACCTGAAACGGGCGCAATGGCGATTTAAATGCATTTGCATGCATTTGAATTGAATCATTGGGCAGCCCGCCCAACTTTATCAGCATTTCCCCCTTTACCATCGCGTTCGCACGTCCAGATTCGGATGAAACAGACATGCTCGGCAAAGGTCTGTTTCGGGCACTCCAGCTTCTGAAGAGGTAAGTTCAGAGCTTCCAACGGCTCTCTAACTCAGATCGGTGGTGGGATGGAGGGTGGGAGGCCAAATCGTTGTCTGGTGGGGGAGGAGGGAGGGGAGGCCAGACCATTGTCTGGTGGGGGGGGGGGAGGGAGGCCAGATCATTGTCTGGTGGCAGTGTGGGGGGAAGGGGGGGGGCAGCGGAGGCCAGATCGTTACCTGGTGAGGGGGCGGGGGAAGGGAGGAAGGCCAGATTATTCTCTGGTCAGGGGGAGGCCCGATCATTCTCTGGTGGGGAAAGAGGGAGGCCAGACCGTTCTCTGGTGGGGGGGGGGGGGGGCCCATATGGATCTCTGGTGAGGGGGGGGGCAAGGGCAGGGGTAGACCATTGCCACTCTGCGGGAGATCGGTGAGAGGAAAGGGGGGCAGAAGGTCGCAATCGGTCTGGGTACCGGTGGGGGGGGGGGTGGATAAGGGGGTGGGGCAATGTCTGTGGGGGGCCATCGCTCCCGCTTTTCACTCCTGGGCCGCTTTATCCAGTTTTTGCGGCCCGGGAGCGATGTGACAGGGGCGTGTATTTCAAATATTTTTCTCACTGCGCATGTGCAGTTCAAAAATCCGATCGGAGCTGCTGCGTTTCAGGCGCGATAAGCCCCGCCCACAGCCCAATTCAGATTCGTGATTTTTTTCCCCAGGCTAAGTGCTCATGGGGGCGCCTGAGAGCAGTTTTCCAAGTCGGATCTGAATTGTGCCCAGATTCAGCACTTAGAATGAAAATGGTAAAATCGGGCCCTGAGTGTAAGATCCTCTCAATCAGGATCCCCCAACAATAATCTGAACCCCCAAGTACCCCCCCCCGCCGACACCACCAGCCTATGATCCCTCTCTCCACAATCGCTCTTACTCCCTCAATGTTTCTTCTCCTCAGCTTTGGCCTTGTGAGGCAGGCTTCTATTAATAAAGGCCTCCAGCTCGTCCAGTGAAATGTAATTCTATTTCGGTTTGGTTCTTTTATTTTTGCTCCTGTGAAGCACTTTGAAATATTTTACGACCTATAGGCGCTGTATAAATGCAAGTTGTTAGCCTCCAAATAACTCATTTTAATCGCCATTCTCTTCGCTGGACCATGAATCTTAGAAGACTAATTTACTGAGCTGGGGTGAGGAGTTCGGTGGGGGGGGGGGGAGGGGAATCAGATTTTACCTTGATCCAGTCCCGGCTCAGAGTTTACATCAAGTTAATGGCTGCCGGGGTAGCATTTAGGAAGGTGATGGTCCAAGGATGTGGGGGGCAATTGTAACACCCCGATTACTTTTGCATTTCAAAAGATGATGATGAAACTGCCTGTTTAGGCCACAAGTGAATGGACACTCGGATGTGTTTTAAAGATGCCTGTGTACCTCAAGCAAGGGTCAACACCTTCAGGAGAGGAGGGAAAAGTCCTGGGGGGCGGGGGTGGGGGGGGGCGCGGCGGTGAAAAATAAAACTGTGACAAAGAACAGTGATGGACTCAAAGATTTCTTAAGACTTTTTTCACCGTCAATCTGCTGAGTATTTTTTGTTCAAACACTGAATGGGAATGACATCATTGGGAGGTACTGGCTTGGAGAAGTTACTCAACCTGATAATGTGCAGGATAAAATTAACATACAGTTGGTATTGAATCACTCTTTGATTAACGACTGTTTCTACGGTTAAGTCATCTCCCTGACACTATCTGTTGAAGCGAGCTGGTGCCTCGCATTATGTCATTGCATTGTACAGTGTGAACAAGCATATCCCAAACCCCAACAGTTTGAGAACTGACTGTTTGCTAAAATCTGGAATTAAAGCTGGAGGTTTGTTGTAAAAACCCAATGAGCTCACTTGTATGCAGGAACCTGACACCTTGCCTGGTCTGCTTAATATGTGACTCCAGTCCCACACCAACATGGTTAATTCTTCAGCTACCCTCTGCAGAGGCCATGTGAGCCACACAGTTGTGTCAAACCATTTTAGCAGGTCACGAAAAATACCCACCGTCACATTTTCAGGGGAACGAAGGATGGACAACAAATGCCTGCCTCTCCCGCTGCGCCCATAACCAGAGAATTAATTTAACAACAACCTCTAACATCACCAATTGACAGGTCACGAGTCCACATCCAGGAATCCCCCCCTGTTGCTGAATTCCTGTCCTCTTGCCATGTCACTGTGGCACACCATTTGGCACAGGGAAGAGGCGAAAATAAGAGAGAGATAACATCCTTGTGCCCCTTTCAACAATCTGATAGTGTTAAGTTTAGAAGAAGATGTTGCTGATGCGCATCAATTGGACACGAGGCTCAAAGCTTCGGTAAAAGAAGGCTTTTATTAACTAACAATGGAACTATCAGAACTTTAACACACTATCCCAGACTGAAGGGGTCCCGTCCGAGCAGGGGGTCTTATACCTCTCCCAGGAGGCGGAGCCCGACTGGGATGTGCCACAACAGTAACAACCACAGGTGCATCAATCCCACCCGAGCCCAACAACAACATTAGTACAATCCCACAGTAACCTATATACATTCCCATAGTGCTGGCCAGCCCTGGCCCAGTACTATCCAGTGGGAACCAACGATGGTTCACCACATTCACCCCTCCTTTGAGAACAAAGGCCGGCGGGGTACGAAAACAGACTAAAATGTCAACAGCTTATAAGTTCAGATGGTCTGGAGGACCGCACCGTCGTTGTGACCTCCTCAATACCGGCGGTGACACCGGAATAGGCACTTGCGGTGGCGTTCTCCCCAAAACGGCGTCCAGCTGTTCTCCCACGGACTCACAGGCCGGTTGACCCTGATGAGACGGTAGTGCAGGGGATCCTGACACATTCTGCGGTGGCGACGATCTTCGGGGCTCAGGCAAGCTGTGCATTGGAGTAAAGCTGTTAAGCACTGGTCCCGATGCTGTCCGCGCTACGTCCGGGGGAGAAATAAGGGATAAGGGATTCGTCACTGGGTGTATGGGAGCGACAGGAGTTGCTACGTCCCCTGCGGGCGCCAGGTCTCGGATCGAGACTGTGTCCTCTCGCCCGTCAGGATATGCCACATAGGCATACTGAGGGTTGGCGTGGAGGAGGTGGACCTGTTCGACCAAGGGGTCGGACTTGTGGGCCCTTACATGTCGCCGCAGGAGGACGGGTCCTGGGTACGTCAACCAGGCTGGTAAAGATATCCCCGAGGACGACTTCCGAGGGAATGAGAACATCCTCTCGTGGGGAGTAGCATTGGTTGCCGTACACAGGAGGGAGCGAATGGAGTGAAGCGCATCAGGGAGGACCTCCTGTCAACGGGAGACTGGAAGGCCTCTGGACATCAACGCCAATAGGACAGCCTTCCAGACTGTAGCATTCTCTCTTTCCACCTGTCCATTACCCCTAGGGTTGTAACTCGTGGTCCTACTAGAGGCAATCCCGTATGAGAGCAGGAATTGCCTCAAGTCATTGCTCATGAACGACGAGCCCCTGTCGCTATGGATATAGCTGGGGTACCCGAACAGGGTAAAAAGATCACGGAATGCCTTGATCACCGTGGCAGCCGATGTGTCCGCGCAGGGGACAACAAACGGGAACCGGGAGTACTCATCTATTATGTTCAGAAAGTACACGTTCCGATCTGTTGAGGGAAGGGGGCCCTTAAAATCAACACTCAGCCTCTGGAAGGGGCGAGTGGCCTTGACCAAATGTGCCCGGTCAGGTCGGTAAAAGTGCGGTTTGCATTCCGCGCAAATCCAACAGCTCCTTGTCACTGACCTGACGTCCTCCACCGAGTAAGGCAGGTTGCGGGCTTTGACAAAGTGGTAGAGCCGAGTGACCCCAGGATGGCACAGGTCATTATGGAGGGCGTTCAAGCGATCCTCCTGAGTACTAGCGCATGTTCCGCGCGAGAGGGCATCCGAGGGCTCATTGAGTTTCCCTGGACTATACATGATATCGTAGTTATAGGTGGAGGGTTCAATTCTCCACCGCAAGATCTTGTCATTCTTGATCTTGCCCCTCTGCGTGTTATTGAACATGAACGCCACGGACCGCTGGTCCGTGATCAGGGTGAACCGCTTTCCCGCCAGGTAATGGCGCCAGTGTCTGACGGCCTCCACAATGGCCTGGGCCTCCGTTTCCACCACTGAATGCCGAATTTCGGGGCCTTGGAGGGTGCGGGAAAAAAACGCGACGGGCCTGCCCGCCTGGTTAAGTGTGGCGGCCAGGGCGGAATCAGATGCATCGCTTTCCACCTGAAAAGGGATGGATTCGTCTACCGTGTGCATCGTGGCTTTCGCGATGTCGTGTTTCAATTCCTTGAAGGCCAATTGGGCCTCTGGCGTGAGTGGAAAAGTCGTGGACTTAATAAGCGGACGGGCTTTGTCCGCGTAGTAGGAGAAGAAGCCTAGGCATCTTCTCAGTGCTTTTGGGCTAGCGGGCAAGGGAAGTTCAGCAAGGGGGCGCATACGGTCTGGATCAGGGCCAATGACCCCGTTTTCCACCACGTATCCCAGGATGGCTAACCGGCGCGTACGGAATACACACTTCTCCCTGTTGTAGGTCAGATTCAGGCGAGATGCAGTGCGTAAGAAGTTCTGGAGATTTGTGTCATGGTCCTGCTGATCACGGCCGCAGATGGTGACATTATCCAGGTACGGGAAGGTAGCCCACAGCCTGTTCTGGTCCACCATTCGGTCCATAGCACGCTGGAAGACCGAGACCCCATTGGTGACACCAAATGGAACCCTAAGGAAATGATACAGACGACCATCCGCCTCAAAGGCCGTGTATTGTCGGTCCTCTGGGCGAATGGCGAGTTGGTGGTAGGCGGACTTGAGGTCTATGGTGGAGAACACCCGGTACTGCGCAATCTGATTGACCATGTCAGATATGCGCGGGAGAGGATACGCATCCAGCTGCGTATATCGGTTAATGGTCTGACTGTAATCAATGACCATCCGGGGTTTGTTCCCGCTCTTGACCACCACAACCTGTGCTCTCCACGGACTAACACTGGGCTGTATGATCCCTTCTTTGAGGAGTCGCTGAACCTCAGATCTGATGAAGATCCGATCCTCAGTGCTGTAACGCCTACTTTTAGTAGCGATGGGCTTGCAGCCTGGTACCAGATTCTGAAATAAAGAGGGTGTGGTGATCTTTAACGTAGAAAGATTGCAGGCGGGGCGCTTTGGACAATTTGGAGACTGCAGCTGTTCTCCCACTATCAGCGAGGGGAGTGGCCCACCGTACTGTAGGATCACACTCTTCATGTGGACCATAAAGTTTAGTCCAAGGAGAATTGGTGTGCAAAGATGCGGCAACACAAGGAGCCTGAAACGCTCGTAAATTGTGCCTTGCACTTTCAAAGTTACCACACAACGTCCTAGCACAGCGACAGACCGGGACCTTGATGCCATAGAGATTGTCTGTTTGGCAGGTTGAATCTGGAGTCCACACCTCTTCACAGTGTCAGGGTGGATAAAGCTCTCAGTGCTCCCGCTGTCAAACAGACAATAAATTGCATGATCATTTACCTGTACATCCATCATCGAACAATCAAGCCTGTGAGGCTTAGCCTGGTCCAGGGTGATCGACGCCACCGTTGGTCCGTGAACGTCACTGCAGGCAGCTGAGGTCGATGCTGAGGACCCCTGCTGGTCGCTCATGGTCATCGTCGACCAAAATGGCCGCCCCCATGAATCGCACATGGGTGAGGGCGCCAAACTTAGCGACCCCTGGTGGTCATCCTCCTCCGACTCCGTCGACCGCAATGGCGTTGTCCTGGACTCGCACATGGACGAACCTCGTGGGTACTTCGACGACGATGGTGATGATCCCCGTTCCGAAGGGTCACAGGCCGCACTGCCGTTCCTGGGCTTCGATCTGCACACCTTCGCATAATGCCCCTTTTTACCGCATGCGGTACAGACTACCGCTTTAGCGGGACACTTTTGTCGGGTATGTTTGGCTCCTCCGCAGAAGTAGCACCGCGGGCCGCATGGGGCTGCAGCCGTCGTCTGGTCCACATGGGAGCACGCCATAACTCTGCACTTCAAGCCCGAGGGGCGAGGAGGGATTTGCGACTGCTCCTGCCACGTTGTCTCCACGTGGTCCTCCGGATACAGGACCAAGCTCTTCGAAGCCGCCTCAAGCATTTCAGCTAACTCCATGGCTTGGGTCAGGTTGAGATTCCCCTTTTCTAGCAGCTTGAGACGGATGTATGAAGACCCAACCCCGGCCACAAACGCATCTCGGGCGAGGTCGTACATGCTCTGCCCAGCCGACACAGCTTTGCAGTCACAGCCCCTGGCTAGCTGCAAGAGCTCATTGGCGTAGTCCTCCATGGTTTCGCCCGACTGCCGACGTCGTGTAGCGAGGAGGTAACGAGCGTGGATCTCGTTAGGAGGCTTCGTATAGCGCTTTTTTAGAAGCTCGAGGGCCCTAAGGTATGTGGTGGCCGCACGGATCGCGAGGTAGACTGTGTCGCTTACCCTCGCATGGAGGACCCGGAGTCTGTCATCATCTGTGGTGACCGCTGCGGAGGCTGCTAGGTAATCTTCAAAACACTTCAGCCAGTGGTCGAAGGTGTTAGAAGCGCCCACCGCACGTGGATCTAGCGTCAGACGTTCTGGCTTGAGGATTTGCTCCATACTCTCCTTTCTTTTTTTTTTCTTCCGTCGAGAGTTTAATTTTAGTTAATAAAATTGATGCGCATCAATTGGACACGGGGCTCAAAGCTTCGGTAAAAGAAGGCTTTTATTAACTAACAATGGAACTATCAGAACTTTAACACACTATCCCAGACTGAAGGGGTCCCGTCCGAGCAGGGAGTCTTATACCTCTCCCAGGAGGCGGAGCCCGACTGGGATGTGCCACAACAGTAACAACCACAGGTGCATCAATCCCACCCTAGCCCAACAACAACATTAGTACAATCCCGCAGTAACCTATATACATTCCCATAGTGCTGGCCAGCCCTGACCCAGTACTATCCAGTGGGAACCAACGATGGTTCACCACAGTTGCCAGCAGGTCATCCACCTGTCCGTCCTCTCATCCGCAGGCAAGCCGAGGCAAGGGTTTAGCAAATTTACCCAGCGAGCAATACTGACCAGAAAGTTCCTAGTTTCAGTCCCTAGGATGTGCAGAGTTGGCTGGGCAGGGGCAGTTGTCTGGGCCCCACAATTTACCCCAGTGCTTGTTGATAGGGAGGAGAGACAGCAGCCACTCCTAGTCACTCCTTAGCTAGCCGTATTAGGAACAGTATACTTGAGGACGGTGGGTCAAAGGCAAAGCCTGGTTCTGATACACCCTCACTGTCTGCTATTTGAAGGCTGTACTCGTGGGCAAAGTGTCAGCTTATCCACCAAAATCTCCATCCCTTGCAGGCAAGGACAGGAGAGAAAATTAAAATTACGAATTAAAGAAACGACGTCAACCATGATGCTGCACAGAAGGGGTCTGAATGGTGAGACTTCCTCTTTAATTAAGAGCAAAACTTTCTTATTAGTCCTGAGAGTGTTCATTAAATGTCTGGAGACAGGGACTCAATTTTTGTACTTAAAGACTATTTAGGTCATAACTGGGCCCGGCTGTTTGATTAAAACTTTTTTTTCCCTTCATTTTATTTTTGGAGTTTTGCCATTTCATAAATTGCCTTTAAATGCAGGTTTGTTTTACCCTCCACTGTATTTAGTGCTCTCAGATACAGTGTTGGCCAGCCAAACAGCTGGTGAACTACACTTCACGCTTCATGAGTTCACCTTCGTTTCTGGGTGGTCAGATGGTCAAGTTGAATAACTGCGACAGCTCAGAGGGCACAGATGCCATGGAAGCCCTGGGGTCAGTCAGGCTTGAAACCAGGAAAGCAGACCTGCCAATGTATGGCAGGGAACTAGACAGTAAATGACAGGGCACTTTTAAGAGAAATAACGTTGCCTGCAAATATGTAGCTACAGCAGTCCCTTAACTACCACGCCCTGATATATCACAAGGAGATTGAGGATGAAACACGATAGGATTAAATCGGAAGGCATCTTGAGCAAATTGGGAGGCCACCTTTGTAGCATTTATTTGATAATACAGAGGGAGTATTATTCGACAGCTAACCATGATGCACCTGTTCTTGAGTGGCTGCTAAGAGAGGACAGAAGGGACATTAACCTGTAACTAACCCACTTTATAAATCCTACACTGGGTAAAGGTTCAAGCCAAGTCTTGGCACAATTCAGAGTTCATTTCATACTACTACGCTCACTACTACACGGAGAAGGGGCTGCTTTCAGACGTGTTAAAAATAGAAGGGAGAGAAAAGCTCTTTTTTTATTCAAACGCTATAATGCCTTGTGAGACGCAGTGATCCCAAAGACACATTAGTCAAAGGAACTTAATTTCCATGGCTCCGGAGAGTCACAACCGTATCATTGCCAAGTGCCTGGCTCTTTATAACACAACATATGTGTGAGTCCCAGACTGTACTACGAACACACTTGGATTTAGCTTTTCACTGACTTATTTCAGTAATGGAAAATTACAGCTACAAACTCCACCACAGCACCATTAGTGCCTACCTGGTGCGAGGATATTGGCAGCGGGGTTCTCCCATGTGACAATTCGTACATACAAGAAAATGGAAGGTTGCAAATTACTGACGCAAAGAGAAAATTAAAGAAGTAACATTAGCCTTTAGTGCATTGGAGAACAACGTTTCCCCCCCCTCCCCATCACAGAAGCACTCACTTCATAAAACTCACACATCATGTGACTGTCAAGGCCAGCAACATAACAAGAACTGGAAAGTTTTATTCGGCAATGATACTGTAACTCAGCGGAATCATGTGGGAGGCTGTGTACTAGAATTTAAAATTGCTGGAATCTTGGCTTCATCGGGGAATGCAAACCATTAAAGGTTGTTTCGAACTGGTGTGCTTAGGCTTTAATTGTATTCTGAGGCTAGGTTCTGTTTTTGTATTTTTGTTTTGCTTTCATGCAAGGGACTGCTGAAATAGTCTAAGTTACAGACAATTTGGAGCACGTCCAGCGTTTAAAGATTTTGTGCTGCCATAGGACTTCTCGACAAAATCAAGTAATCAAGTTATTTTCATCCCCCCCAAGAATTACATCTTCCTGGCAATCATCTGTCCGTGAGGCAATGGTTTGCGTCCTGATGATCAATTCAGTGTTTAGCGAACTGGAATGTCCACTCCACAGTTCACTGAAACCCTAGGCTGTCCAAAGCTCAGGGTCCACCCTTCGACCTCCCCAGTACGTCCAAAGGAACCCGGGGGCACCAACTTAGTTGCATGAGTTACGGAAAGAAGACAGAGTTAGGCATTAGTTCCCCTTTGGGACCCACTCCAGATTATTCTGTCAACGCTTACTCCAGAGTCTTCATCTCTATCACAGTATTCACAAGGAAGGGGAACTATTTGTCCATAGTTGGGAGTTGGAGAGGGCGGGGGGCGGGCAGGCTCACAAAATTGGATCCCCTCCTTCCTTACATTGCTGCTGGCTGAAGGGGCAGGCTAAAAATGGGAAAAAATTAGTACACAAAAAGCGAGAATCACACTAACTCACTTCACCCGCACACTTAAGAATAGTGCCAATAATTTTCTGTGCATTTTCCAAAATTCAATTTTGCAAAATTTGCATTCATATCTGCTGAAAAGCCCTGTGGCAATAAATAGTCCGGATAATGTAAAATTCTGCAATTTTGAATATATCTGCAAGATAAGCTGAGTACTTCCATTTGTCTGCTTCTTCTGCATTGTTCTCCTCTTCACAGGGGTAAAGGAACAGACTAATGCCAGAAAAGAGTATACACATCCAAACTACTCGATAATTCTGCACAGCTTAGGGATTCAACCCAACCCAAGCTCAATTGTTCCCTGGTATATTCTCCATGGTAACACCTCAGCAATCAGAGTCCACTAGCCTCTGATTATCACCCTTTTTCTCATGCAGTATAAATTATTGTTCCCTCTGAGATTTAGCCTTTCTTTGATAAAAAGCTTTGACAGTATGTCTCTTTTATCACAATAAAAAGGATACCACTAGCCAAGAGCTGACTTTATGGGTCGGATCTTCATGGACTCGAGGTGACGCTGAAGATTTTTAAAAATGGCAGCTGGGATCCAGATGTAGATGTTTTGTTCCCATTTCCAGCAGATTCCATTTTTGCCAGTGGGGGTAGGAGGCGGGGCAAGAGTTACACAGGCGGGAACCCAAATTCAGCACTAATTTCAAATGGCTCTTAAGTTTAAACATACCCCATTTTGGGTGTTCCAGGAGCCTTAACCCGCTGTGTGGCAGTCATAAATTTATGAAGACGTCCAAATTCCCATACTGAATGAATAAGGAGGTCTATTTAAGTGCTGTGTCCTGAAATTAATCAGCCATATAAAAATTAATAAAAAACAGGCTGAGGTTTTCTGTTGAAGTAAAACAAATGCTGCTGGAGTGCATTGATTGCCAGGCTATCTGGCATAGCTTAGAGAAAAAAAATAGCCACCTGCTCCTGCAGTTTCCATAGTCTTCATTGTTGCCATTTCCCAAGGGTTGTTATTACAGCTGATACCTTTATGAATGCTAGGCTGAATCTCAAAAACCACTTATTTTAGAAGGGAAGCTGTGTTCTTATTTTGATTGACAGTTTTAAGAAGTAATTAAAGGATGAGCTGTCTTTGATGTGGTTAATAAATAAAGTTTGTTTTTAAACACAGATTGACCATTTGAGGGGACTTAAATGTTTTGAATGCGTTTCATGAATTAGAATTTTTTCAGTGTCAAGTGTGTGTGAGTGAGAGCTCTCTTAGATTGTGAGAAGTTTTATTTTCATCTTTACAAGATTCCTGTGGTCTGTCCATGGTGGATACTGGGTGAATGGCTATAGAGTGGGAATGAGGGATATGGGGGTTGCATGGAGGTCATGGAGACGTGAAGAGGCACAAGGGTCAGTGGGGATAGGGACTTGAAGGTTAGAGGGCATTATTCAGGTCACAAATAAATCCTACAAGAGATTCAGAAGAAACGTTTGCATTTGGAGAATGGTTAGAATGTGAAAACTGCTATCATGATGAGTAGTTGAGGCAAATAGCAAAGATGTATTTATTGGCAATAAGGTAAACACATGAGGGAGAAAGGAATAAAAAGTTATACTCATTGTGTTAGATGAAGGAGGATGATGGCTGGAAAAGGAGGCTTGTGTGGAACTTAAACATTGGCATAAGACCAATCATATGTCATCTGAATGTGTAATTCTATATATTTCTGTGATAAGATGACAGTCTTCACAAAAAACCTTATATTTACCACTGACTCCGTGTCCATCTGCTTGGAGAAAGGATTTGGCAGCTGCATTCACCTTGTTCAACATGGAAAATATGACTGCTTTTTCCTGCTATATATTCTCCTGTTCTCTTATTCCTCATTACAAGCGCTTCCCTTTTTATTTCTTCATTCCTCTCAATTTTGTGATGTGTGCCATTGACATATATTTTTTTCATGATCTCTCCACACAGGAGTGAAATCCCACCGCTCTGTGGTTGTGCTCACACTCATTAATGTTGCGCCAGTGTTTAACCCTATGTATGGTTGATGTGTTGGAGCTCCCCCACCCCCCACCCAAACTGGGCCATGATGGCTGACCAGATATTTGAACTCTGAGCTGTCCAAATTGGTGTTCTATTCCAAATGTGCAACTCGCCCTGAGTGCAGGCCAAAGGTAAGACAAGTGGGTTCACCCATCGAGACAATGTGGGTCCACAAAGGCAGCATGACTGTAATGGCTGTGGGGGATGCATTCCAGTGCTTACAAGTTATTGAGGCGCTGATTGATATAGGACTGCACATGGGTATCTAAAACAGAATAACCATCAATTGCTTCACTGTTGCATTGACCCACCCACTGATACAGCTCCCACATCACAGTTACTGTCTTCACGTCCAAGTTTAATCCTCATCATATTCCCGACTCTAATATTCCCCTGAAGCAAAGTATCCATGCATTTATAACCCTGCTCCCTGTCAGGATTGCCAATGCTCCAGGATTAGCCTGGAGTTTCCGGGAATTGAAGATCTATCTGCAGGATATTGCTGTGTGCAACCCTGGAGAAAAATCACTGGGATATTAAAAAAGGATTTTTTTTTGTAACTTTCTTTGAACATTTCTCTTTACCAGATATGAAAATATTGAAAATGAGGAAAAAGGCTGTTTGGCTGACAAACAATCATCATCCAATTGAGTCATATGTCTTTTTGATTTTCAATTGGTGTTGGAAGGCAGAGCGTCACAAGGATGGATGTTTTGGCTGGAGCGTGGGGGCAAGTCATGTGATAAAACCTCCAGAAATACATTTAATCGCAGTTGGCAACCCCAGACAGGTAAAGTCTCTCCTTGTTCTGGTCATTGGTTTTTCACAATTCACAGAAATGTTATGGTGTAGAGGGAAGCTCTTTGGTCCATTGTTTTCATTCTCAGTGAAGGGTAGACAGTCTCATGTATTGACCATCCCACAACGTGCTATGTGCATCAATCAGCAGAGCCACAAGACATTTAAACAGAGACATTCATGCCAGAATGGGGACAGAGTAGATAGAACCAGACTATTTCCAATAGTTGACCGTCCATAAATAACAAGGCTAAATGAAAGAGATGAGGAATGGAGGGTAGGGGAAATTATTTTATATGGAAGTTTGTGTGACTGTGGGTTGTGAAACAGAAACTATGTCAATATCAGGTTAAATTGGATAGGAGGATGAGTAAAAGAGTCTGAAAGAATATGAGAATAGGATGATTAAATGCCATTAGAATGACTTAATCATGGGAGGGGTAAATGCTTACAATAATTTCATAAGATCAAAATTCCCCACCCACGGAATACAGCCAAATTCCTTCTCATGGAGCAGTAGGTACATTCGGTAGGTGTTGGAAATGGTAGTGAAGGATGGGGAGGGGGGGGTGGGGATTGATAGAGAAAGGTGCTAAGATGAACTTAGTGGGGTGGGCAGACATGAACTGAAAGGAAGATATAGAAGAATAACTCTGAGTCACCAGGCAAACCACATGGTCATATACAGTAAGAGTACTGAGAGGGGAGAGAGATGGATTAAAACTTTCAATTCCCTTTCTTTTCAGTCCGTAATCAGTGTAGTTTAATTTTGATAAGACTGATGTATGTTTCCAAACCCCTCATGAGTGCGCAGTCAATTTAAAAGTCATCAGCAGTCAACTTACATGGATTTAAACAAAGATCTTGATTCACACACTTACCCGGAAAAGATCTATCGTTACCCCAATCGCTGAGCATACGGCCAAGAAAGAGAGTAGTGCACTTCTACAAATAATGAAACTAAACAGAATAGTTAGTAGTTCACATGACTTGGAGATTCCAGTGAAGGAAGGAACTTTTCCCACTCTGGTCAGGGGGATGAGAACCAATGGAAGGAGTTAGAGGAGAGGAAATCAAGGGCAAAAACCAAAGATAGAAAGGGCAATAAAAAAAGTGATAGGCAGAGAAACCAAGGACCATGTTCAAATAGGGCCTCCGTGAAAAACAGTAGAAATGGGACCAGAAATGTTAAAAAGACGAGCCTAATGGCTTTGTGCCTTAACGCGTGGAGCATTCGCAATAAAGTGGATGAATTAATTGCGCTAATAGATGTAAACAGGTATGATATAGTCGGGATTATGGAGACATGACTGCAGGGTAACCAAGGATGGGAACTGAACATAAAATCTTTGAATCATCAAGGGTTTTCAGTATTTAGGAAGGACAGACAAAAAGGTAAAGGCATTGCTGGTTAAAGGAGAAATTAATACCATACTGAAGAAGGATATTAGCTAATTATTAGCTAATATTAGCTAATATCCTTCCTCAGTATGGTATTAATTTCTCCTTAAACCAGTTTCATGGCTGATACTCCTTTGTTACATGGCAGACTGAGAATCAGAGTTTATTGTCCTTGTGTTTTGGGGTAAGTCTCAACAATACCAGGTGTGAAATTCCACAGAAAAGTGCTGTGTGGGCATGAAAATTGAAGGTGGAATCCTTCCCTTTATAATCCAACTTGGAACTTTCCAGAACGCTTGCTCAGCTGTTGAAGTTGCAAAAGTCAGGTGACCCCCTCAGCAGCCACCCAACAGTTTGTCAGGATTCATTTAAAAAGGAATACAGTTCTAAAAAAAAATGCACTAGCTTCATGCCTGCACTGACATAGCAGGACCAATTAATATGCACAATAATTGCCCTTCCACTACAGCTAATGAGGAGAATTTCCCACAGTGATTGCAGCAATCTTCCATTATATAAATGATGGGATGTTTTGTCTGCCTGACTATGGAAACCCACATATGACGACACCATCAATGTAACTGAACATGTCCAAAAAACAAATTTTCTGCAGAAATTCAAATGCACCGACTGGTTCCCCATTCCCCAATGGTCTCCCATTGAAGTGAATTCCAAAGATTTGGGAAAGCCCAGGTGACACCCGATCCCAATCTGGAAGACTGTTGCTTCCCAATTTGCTCAGGGGCCTGGATTAGGTGCAACTTGGACCTTCACTCAAACATGATCTCTGATTTCAGAAGGAGATGGGACTGAGGAGTTGGGATGTCCCAAGGCGGGACATTACTTGGTCCCACCCTACTTACTGCCTAGAACGAGACCTTAAAATGAGGGCCTGTCTGCCCTCTCGTGTGGACATACGAGATCCCATTGCCCTACTTCAAAGAAGAGCAGGGCATTTCTCCATGCTGTCCTGCTCATTGTCTACACTTCAGCTAACATCATTGAACCAGATTAACTGATCACTTATCTCATTGTTGTTTGGTTGGAGCTGACAATCTAAAAATTGGTGGCCATCCTCAATACTTTCAAGTGAGGTAATTTAGGAATATGAATTCATATACAACAAGTAGAATGCAGGTGACCATTGGCAACCTTAAATTATCAGCATCATTCACTGACAAACTAAACGTGAACTGCACGTGAACATCAGTAAGGGTAGGTTTGACCCTGACTGCGGTCAAAAATCCTGCTGACACTTACCATCATGACTGTAGGGCTATAATAGTCTAATGGCTGTGGTACTGGATGAACTAAGCCTCGAGCTTGTGAGTTCAAAGCTTACCCAGGCAGTTTGTGAGACTGAATTCAATAAATCCAATTGTGTTCTGGGAAAATTGATTGAGCTTCCAGATTTAGTTATGCTCCAAATTTGGAAGGGAAAGTGGTGGTGCAGTGCAATGGGCTAGTAATTCAGAGACCCAGGGTAATTCTCTGGGGACTCAGGTTCGAATCCCGCTGTGGTGAAATTTGAATTCAATAAAAATATCTGGAATTAAAAGTCTAATGAAATCATTGTTGTTTGTTGTAAAAACCCATCTGGTTCACTAATCCCCTTTGAGGAAGGAAATCCGCTGTTCTTATCTGGACTGGCCTAAATGTGCCTACAAAACTACAGCAATGTGATTGACTCTTAACTGCCCTCTAAAATGGCCTGCCAAGCCATTCAGGGGCCTCCTACTGTGCCTCACTGATTCTGTGAATTCCCAACTAGTCCAACAAGAGAAGTTCACCTACACACCTAGGAGCAACTAGAGGTGGCCTTGCCATTGCTGCCCACATCCCAAGAACAAATTGGACCTCTTGGTGGATGTAACAAGCAGGGTGGATAATGGGGGACCAGTAGGTGTAGTGTATTTGGATTTCCAAAAGGCATTCAATAAAATGCCAGATAAAAGAGTCATTCACTATACAGGATAAGAGCTTATGGAGTGGGGGGTAGATATATTAGCATTGATAGAGGACTGGTTGACTATTGGCAAATAGAGAGTCAGGATAAAAGAGTCATTTTCAGGATGGTTAACTATAATTCGTGGAGTGCACCAGTGGAGACCAGTGCTGGGGTCTCAACTATTTACGATATGTATTAATGACTCGGATGAAAGGACGAACTGTATTTCAGCCAAATTTACTGAAGATGCAAAGAAAGGAGAAAAGCAAGTTATGCAGAGGAAACCAAGAGTCCACAATAGGATATAGGTAGGTTAAGTGAGTGGCAAAAATTTGGAAGATGGAGTACAATGTGGGTTAATGTGAGGTTGTTTACTTCGGCAGGAACAAGAGAAAAGGAGAATATTATTTAAATGGAGAGAGAGGGCAGAATGTTGTGGTATAGAGGGATCTGGGTATCCTTGTACATGAATCACAAAAAGTTAGCATACAGCTGCAGCAAACAACTAGGAAGGCAAATGGAATGTTGGCTGTTATTGTGAGGGGGATGAAGTATAAAAGTAGTTAAGTTCAGGGCATTAGACCACACCTCGGGTAGAATGTACAGTTTTGGTCACCTTACTTATGGAGGGGCATACATCCACTGGAAACAGTTCAGAGAATGTTCACTCAGCTGATTCCTAGGTTGACGGGTTTATTTTATAAGGAAAGGTTTAACAGGTAGGGTCCATACTCATTGGAGATTAGAAGAATAAGGGGTGATTTTATTGAAACATATAAGATTCTTGGGGGGGTGGGGGGCTTGACAGCGTAGATGCTGAGAGGATTGTGGGGAAATGTAGAACTCGGGTTTAAAATTAAAAATAAGGCATTTCCCTTTTAAAACAGAGATGAGGAGGATTTCTTTCCCTCAGAGGGTTACTGGTGTTTGGAATTCTCTTCCCTAGGGAGCAGTGGAGGCTGGGTCATTCAAATATAATTCATGGCTGAGCTATTTTACAGCCGTTATTCACATATTGAGGCCGTTATTCACATATAGGGCGGCACGGTAGCATAGGGCGGCACGGTAGCACAGTGGTTAGCACTGCTGCTTCACAGCTCCAGGGTCCCAGGTTCGATTCCCGGCTCGGGTCACTGTCTGTGTGGAGTTTGCACATTCTCCTCGTGTCTGCGTGGGTTTCCTCCGGGTGCTCCGGTTTTCTCCCACAGTCCAAAGATGTGCGGGTTAGGTTGATTGGCCAGGTTAAAAAATTGCCCCTTAGAGTCCTGGGATGTGTAGGTTAGAGGGATTAGCGGGTAAAATATGTGGGGATAGGGCCTGGGTGGGATTGTGGTCGGTGCAGACTCGATGGGCCGAATGGCCTCCTTCTGCACTGTAGGATTTCTATGATTGAGGAAAGGATGAATATGGAACCAGTCTTTTCCTTTACACAGGTTTATTCATAAAACCCCAGGGCACGGGTCCAGACCCACTTTTCCTGCTCCTAACACTGGTGAAAATCAGTTCTTGTACACTTAAGTTTGCTCTCACAAACTTTGGATCAGGATTGAAACATTAACAGGTTAGACAGATTTTTGATCTACAAGAGGATCAAGGGTTACAGGGAACCAGCAAGAATGTAGAGTTAAGTCCACAATAAGATGAGCCATGGTCTTATTGAGTGGCAGACCAGTCTGGAGGGGCTGAATGGCCTTATCCTGCTCCTACTTCTTATGTAAATATAATAAAGGTATGTTCATGTCAGAGAAGCACCAAAAAGCAACCAACCTTGTGGGACTGTACTACATCAAGGATCATTGTTTTGACTGTTTGGGCTGAGAATTTGTTATGCATTTAGTTATGCTCCAAAACTAGGCCATGACTACTCCTGTATCGCCCAAACTCTACACTTGACCTGTGATGACAAATGGCTGCCTTTATTAAATACGCTAGAGTTAAAGTCATTATCCTTCTAATTCAAATCCTGTTTTGGGCATCATAATGCCTTGCACCAGAACAAGTGCCGAAGCAGCTGTCTAAAATAATTAAGGCTTCATGCTCTTCCACACAATGAGAATGTGAGGACACTTGGACAGGACAATGCAATCGGAGCTTTGCTGGTACAATAATTACCCAGCATTGTGCATAAATTAGAGAGTCCTGCAAATAACTGGGCTAGAATAGAATGGATCCTTTCTGTATACTCACCTTAAACAAAATGGACATGTTGCCTTTTAAAGGGCAAAGGGCCTTTTAATTAAAACGACAAAGGAGGAAGAGAATTCTAAACATACATACAGGAATCTGTACCAGCACACATGTCTATCTGGAACCTAGCAGACAAATTGGACCTGAAATTATTGGTACAATTTACTAAATGGTAAAACTGAACAAATTAGGGCCCATTTGCTGTGGCTCAGCTGCACAGTGCAGTACAGCGATCATACTTTTGAAGTATTGTTTCTGTGATTGTAGGAAATGTGGCGGCCAATTGCTGTAGTGTCATTTGAGGCATAAATATTAGCCAGGTCACTGGGGAGAATTCCCTGCTCTTCTTCAAAAGTAGTACTGCTGAATCCTTTACACATGCCTGAGAGGGCGGACAGGGTCTTGCATTAATGTCTCATCTGGAAGATAGCCTGGCCAACAGTGCAGCACTCCCTTGGTAGTGCTCTGAAGTGTCAATCTAGATCATTGCTCAAGTCTCAGGAGTGGGATGTGAAGCCATTATCTTGTGATTCAGACTCTCATGACCGATGGAAGTAGGGCTGCCTTTCAATGATAAGGACTACTGAGCAGGCGCCATCATATTCAGGACGGCTCAGCTCAAAGCAATGGTTCTTCACACCAGTAACCGGGACATCTTTTACAAACCAGCTGTTTCTCACAGCTCTGGTAAACAGGTCAGCACTGCATTTATGACTGCATAAATAGGGAGTTGAAGATGTTTAAAACCTGTTTAAAACTAGTTAAAATACATACATTTTTAGAAAAGTTTTGTGGGGCTAGATTTTGCTTGACCACAGCGCACACCATTAATAATGTGCAAAACAAGGAAGAGACAGTCTGGGAATTGCAAATCACCTCGAACTGCAGGACAAATTTTTGCCACTCCACCTAGCTTCGTGAAAACAACATCTTGGACTTTTCCTCCCCATGACTTTGCTGCATTTGCACATTAATTGCCCATTAATCTTGCTGCACAAAATTCACCCTAATCATTAATATTGTCAGCACCTTTTCATATTGTTAATGCTCAAAAAACAGACAGTAAGTGAGAAATGTTTTGGGAGGTTTTAAAGATGTAAAATTTTAACATTCTTTATATTTCCAATTAGTGACTTTTTTTCTCTCTTCACTCACTCTAATTCACCCTCTTTTTCAGTTCTTCCTCTCTTTGGGTGGAATTTGACAGCTTTCATTTTTAAATGCAGGCGAGAATCATTTCGGGATCCCGATCCGGATGGATTCTGGGGTTTATCTGATTGCACAATCAGTTGGCCACCCCGGGAGACCCACCCAATTAAAGAAGATGGGAAAGTCAATGGCAGTGCCAGAACTGTGGGCGGCCTGTAGGTCATGGAACTGAGAGGGTATTTAAGGATTTAATGTCAGTTTGTTTGGGTTTAATGTCAGTTTGTTTGGGTTTAATCTCAGTTGTTTGGGTTTAATCTCAGTTGTTTGGGTTTAATCTCAGTTGTTTGGGTTTAATCTCAGTTTGTTTGGGTTTAATCTCAGTTTGTTTGGATTTAATCTCAGTTGTTTGGGTTTAATCTCAGTTGTTTGGATTTAATCTCAGTTGTTTGGATTTAATCTCAGTTTGTTTGGGTTTAATCTCAGTTGTTTGGGTTTAATGTCAGTTTGTTTGGGTTTAATCTCAGTTGTTTGGGTTTAATCTCAGTTGTTTGGGTTTAATCTCAGTTGTTTGGGTTAATCTCAGTTGTTTGGGTTTAATCTCAGTTGTTTGGATTTAATGTCAGTTTGTTTGGATTTAATCTCAGTTGTTTGGGTTTAATCTCAGTTGTTTGGGTTTAATCTCAGTTTGTTTGGGTTTAATCTCAGTTGTTTGGGTTTAATCTCAGTTGTTTGGGTTTAATCTCAGTTTGTTTGGGTTTAATCTCAGTTGTTTGGGTTTAATGTCAGTTTGTTTGGGTTTAATCTCAGTTGTTTGGGTTTAATCTCAGTTGTTTGGGTTTAATCTCAGTTTGTTTGGATTTAATCTCAGTTGTTTGAATTTAATCTCAGTTGTTTGGATTTAATGTCAGTTGTTTGGATTTAATCTCAGTTTGTTTGGGTTTAATCTCAGTTTGTTTGGGTTTAATCTCAGTTTGTTTGGATTTAATCTCAGTTGTTTGGGTTTAATCTCAGTTGTTTGGATTTAATCTCAGTTTGTTTGGGTTTAATCTCAGTTGTTTGGGTTTAATCTCAGTTTGTTTGGGTTTAATCTCAGTTTGTTTGGGTTTAATCTCAGTTTGTTTGGATTTAATCTCAGTTGTTTGGGTTTAATCTCAGTTTGTTTGGGTTTAATCTCAGTTTGTTTGGATTTAATCTCAGTTTGTTTGGGTTTAATCTCAGTTGTTTGGGTTTAATCTCAGTTGTTTGGGTTTAATCTCAGTTGTTTGGGTTTAATCTCAGTTGTTTGGATTTAATGTCAGTTTGTTTGGATTTAATCTCAGTTGTTTGGGTTTAATCTCAGTTGTTTGGGTTTAATCTCAGTTTGTTTGGGTTTAATCTCAGTTTGTTTGGGTTTAATCTCAGTTTGTTTGGGTTTAATCTCAGTTGTTTGGGTTTAATCTCAGTTTGTTTGGGTTTAATCTCAGTTTGTTTGGGTTTAATCTCAGTTTGTTTGGGTTTAATCTCAGTTTGTTTGGGTTTAATCTCAGTTGTTTGGGTTTAATCTCAGTTGTTTGGGTTTAATCTCAGTTGTTTGGATTTAATCTCAGTTGTTTGGATTTAATCTCAGTTTGTTTGGGTTTAATCTCAGTTTGTTTGGGTTTAATCTCAGTTGAGAGACTCCCACCCTCCCCCCTCCTCTAACCTAAAAAAAAGGACTCGGAGTGAGAGCAAGTAAGCTTTTTTTTTCTCTCTTTCGTTTCTTAGTAAGGGAAGTTAGCAGGGATGTCAGTGCAGGCAGTGCAATGTTCCTCCTGTCGGATGTTTGAGGTGAGGGGCACCAGTAGTGTCCCAGCTGAGTACACCTGCAGGAAGTGCATCCAATTCCAGCTCCTTGAAGACCGTGTTAGGGATCTGGAGCTGGAGCTGGATGAACTTCGGATCATTCGGGAGGCAGAGGTGGTGATAGATAGAAGCTTCAGGGATGTAGTTACTCCGAAGAGTGAAGATAGATGGATGACGGTGAAAGGGGCTGGAAGGAAGCAGTCAGTGCAAGGATCCCCTGTGGTCGTTCCCCTCGGCAACAAGTATACCGCTTTGGATACTGTTGGGGGGACGACCTACCAGTGGTAACCACGGTGACCAGATCTCCAGTGCTGGGTCCGTACCTGTGGCTCAGAAGGGAAGGGGGGAGAGCAGGAGGGCAATAGTTATTGGGGACTCGACAGTTAGAGGGACAGATAGGAGGTTCTGTGGCAGCGAAAGAGACTCACGGATGGTATGTTGCCTCCTGGGTGCCAGGGTCCGTAACATCTCGGACCGTGTTTTCAGGATCCTTAAGGGGGAGGGGGAACAGTCACAAGTTGTGGTACACATCGGTACCAACGACATAGGTAAGAGAAGGGACAGGGATTTAAAACAGGAATTTAGGGAGCTAGGGTGGAAGCTGAGAGCCAAGACAAACCATGTTGTCATCTCTGGTTTGTTGCCGGTGCCACATGCTAGCGAGTTGAGGAACAGGGAGAGAGTGCAGATAAACACGTGGCTGCAGGGATGGTGTAGGAGAGAGGGTTTCAGTTACATGGATAATTGGAACACATTCTGGGGAAGGTGGGACCTGTACAAACAGGACGGTTTGCACCTGAACCAGAGGGGCACCAATATCCTGGGAGGGAAATTTGCTATGGCTCTTCGGGGGGGTTTAAACTAATTTGTCAGGGAGATGGGAAACCGAGCTGTAGTCCAGAAGCCAGTGTTGAGTGTAGTGAGGTACTGAGGAGGGTATCAAGGTCGCAGGAGTGTACCGGCAGACAGGAAGGTGGGTTGAAGTGTGTCTACTTCAATGCAAGGAGCATCCGGAATAAGGTAGGTGAACATAGAGCGTAGATTGGTACTTGGGACTACGATGTTGTGACCATTACGGAGACATGGTTAGAAAAGGGACAGGAATGGTTGTTGGAAGTCCCGGGGTATAGATGTTTCAGTAAGAGTAGGGAAGGTGGTAAAAGAGATGGAGGAGTAGCATTGTTAATCAAGGATAGTTTAACGGCTGCTGAAAGGAAGTTCGAGAGGGATCTGCCTACTGTGGTAATACGGGCTGAAGTTAGAAATAGGAAAGGAGTGGTCACGTTGTTGGGGGTTTTCTATAGGCCCCCAAATAGTAATAGAGATGTGGAGGAGGAAATTGCAAAGCAGATTATGGATAGGTGTGGAGGTCACAGGGTAGTTGTCATATGTGACTTTAACTTTCCAAATATTGATTGGAACCTTTATAGGTCGAATAGTTCGGATGGGGCAGTTTTTGTACAGTGTGTGCAGGGGGGTTTCCTGACACAATATGTGGATAGGCTGACAAGAGATGGGGCCACATTGGACTTGGTACTGGGAAATGAACCGGGCCAAGTGTTAGATTTGGTTGTGGGAGAGCACTTTGGAGATAGTGACCACAATTCGGTGTCTTTCATTATTGCAATGGAGAGGGATAGGGCCTTACGGCAGGGCAAGTTTATAATTGGGGGAGGGGTAATTATGATGCGATTAGGCAAGAATTAGGGAGCATAAGATGGGAACAGAAACTGTCAGGGAAAGGCACAAATGAAAAGTGGAGCTTGTTCAAGGAACAAATACTGCGTGTCCTTGATAGGCATGTCCCTGTCAGGCAGGGAGGAAATGGCCGAGTGAGGGAACCATGGTTCACAAAAGAGGTCGAATGTCTTGTCAAGAGGAAAAAGGAAGCGTATCGAAGGATGAGAAAACAAGGTTCAGTTGGGTCGCTTGAGGGTTACAAGGTAGCAAGGAATGAGCTAAAAATAAGGCTTAGGAAAGCAAGGAGGGGGCATGAGAAGTCCTTGGCGGGTCGGATCAAGAAAACCCCCCAAGGGTTTTTACTCTTATGTGAGAAATAAAAGAATGACCAGGGTGAGGTTAGGGCCAGTCAAGGATAGTAGTGGGAACTTGTGCATGGAGTCAGAAGAGATAGGAGAGGCGATGAATGAATACTTTTCTTCAGTGTTCACCAAGGAGAGGGACCATGTTTTTGAGGATGAGAGTGTGATACAGACTGATAGGCTGGAGGAGGTAGATGTTCTGAGGGAAGGTGTATTAGCAATTTTGAAAAAGCTGAGGGTCGATAAGTCCCCTGGGCCAGATGGGATATATCCCAGGATTCTAGGAGGCAAGGGATGAGATTGCAGAGCCTTTGGCTTTGATCGTTGGGTCCTCACTTTCCACGGGGATTGTGCCAGAGGACTGGAGAGTGGCGAATGTTGTTCCTCTGTTCAAGAAAGGAAATAGGAATGACCCTGGTAATTATAGGCCGGTAAGTCTTACTTCGGTGGTCGGTAAGTTAATGGAAAAGGTCCTGAGGGATAGGATTTATGACCATTTGGAAAGATGCAGCTTAATCCATGTTAGTCAGCACGGATTCGTGAAGGGTAAGTCTTGCCTCACAAATTTGATTGAATTCTTTGAGGAGGTAACTAAGTGTGTAGCTGAAGGTAGAACAGTTGATGTCGTATACATGGATTTTAATAAGGCGTTTGATAAGGTTCCCCATGGTCGGCTCATGAAGAAAGTAAGGAGGTAGATAGAGGGAAATTTGGCCGATTGGATAAGTAACTGGCTATCTCATAGAAGACAGAGGGTGGAGGTGGATGGAAATTTTTCAGACTGGAGACCAGTTACCAGCAGTGTACCACAGGGATCAGTGCTGGGTCCTATGCTATTTGTGATTTTTATCAATGACTTGGAGGAGGGGGCTGAAGGGTGGATCAGTAAATTTGCTGATGACACCAAGATTGATGGAGTAGTGGATGAGGTCGAGGGCTGTTGTAGGCTGCAAAGAGCCATTGATAAGATGCAGAGCTGGGCCGAAAAATGGCAGATGGAGTTTAACACTGATAAGTGCGAGGTGATTCATTTTGGTAGGACAAATTTGAATGTGGATTACAGGGTCAACGGCAGGGTTCTGAAGAATGTGGAGGAACAGAGAGATCTTGGGGTTCATATCCACAGATCCCTGAAGGTTGCCACTCAAGTGGATAGAGCCATGAAGAAGGCCTATAGTGTGTTAGCGTTTATTAACGGGGGGTTTGAGTTTAAGAGCCGTTGGGTTATGCTGCAACTGAACAGGGCCTTGGTGAGACCACATTTGGAATATTGTGTGCAGTTCTGGTCACCTCACTATAAGAAGGATGTGGAAGCATTGGAGAGAGTGCAGAGGAGATTTACCAGAATGCTGCCTGGTTTGGAGGGTAGGTCTTATGAGGAAAGGTTGAGGGAGCTAGGGCTTTTCTCTTTAGAACGGAGGAGGATGAGAGGCGACTTAATAGAGGTTTATAAGATGATGAGGGGGAGAGATGGAGTGGACGTTCAGAGACTATTTCCTTGGGTGGATGTAGCTGTTACTCGGGGGCATAACTATAAGGTTCATGGTGGGAAATATAGGAGGGATGTCCGAGGTAGGTTCTTTACTCAGAGAGTGGTTGGGGTGTGGAATGGACTGCCTGCTGTGATAGTGGAGTCGGACACTTTAGGAACTTTCAAGTGGTTATTGGATAGGCACATGGAGCACACCAGGATGATAGGGATGGGATAGCTTGATCTTGGTTTCGGACAAAGCTCGGCACAACATCGAGGGCCGAAGGCCTGTACTGTGCTGTACTGTTCTATGTTCTATGTATCTCAAGATGGAGGCACTCTTTGATAATGCTTAAAACTAAACTGCGCCCATAGCTACCAGGCCACCTCCACAGGGCAGCCTGTGGCTGCTGCTGTGTTCCTCTGATACCCAGCTCTGGGAGGGGGACCAGAACTCTGGGACCCATAGCCTGGTACTCGGAGACGTTGGGGCTCCTGCCAGCCCTCAGCCTCAGTCGAGGGCCTTTCCATCACTTGTAAGTCCCTATGGTGCAGCCAACTTGTCCTACGAAGACATCTATTTACTGATAAGCAGCCTCTGGAAAGATCACTTGGACGGTAACATGTGTAAAAGGCTTGACAAGCAGGTTTCAAAATTTCCCCGCCTCCAAAGCCACCTTCGCTTTCTGATAGGATTCCACCCTTTAATTCTCATTCTTTTGTTCCTATTGATAAAGGGACACATTTGTTAATTGTATATTAATTGTGTTTAATTGTAGGCAGACATTAAGTATTAACTGGGGATTCATTTTTGTTCCCATAAATAAACACAAGATTGAAACTGTGGTTGTTAGACTAGGAGGTGCATGCTTGTAATGCATAACTCTGTAATTAAATGCTTATCTTTAGTGAGTGTCTAAAGATTGGCTCCAGTTTGTTTCACCAACTAACTCTCTCGAGCATAATAATACAGTTTGATCTGTTGCTCAGCAAGGTCCCAGATACTCAGGGTGGAATCCTACCAGTTTTCAAATCCTTCAGAGGTCAGGACCAATTGCGGATCCTGTCCTCATTGCTGCAGTGTTCCATCCAGTATAACCTGAGAGCACTGTACAATTAAGGATAGCAGGCTGGTTCTTGATGTGTGAGGCTGAACCAAAGGGCATTAGCACTGGCTAACTAGTAGCCCTACCAGGAGAGGTGGACGTTGCTGAGGGAGAAAGAAGGGTGTGATGGGGCTTCGAAATGGAAGCCTGCAGAAAATGTAAGAATAAAGCAGGCCCACAGGTTGCTGAGACCATTGGCGTGGAGGGGGAACCATTCACATGATTGGTTGTAGCCTTTTCATCCATGCAGTTCCTCCCTTGAGACGTGGAGAAGAGAATCTGCTGGTCCTCCGGCCTGCTGCTGGGAGGCTTCCTCCAAATAGCTGCCGGCATCCAGACTCAGTGGGGAGGCCAGCCCAACATTGGGAAAACGCCTGCAAGTTCAGAAAATAATTTATAAACCAGGCCCTTAATCGACCCAGTTGGCTGCCTGCCTCTGTAGGACGGGTTGCAAACTCCCATGGCAGTCCACCCCGGGAAATTCGCCCGGAGGTGGGACAGCAGGCAGTCGATTCGATGTGCAACTATCTGACTTTCCCCTCACCCCCAAGGATAAGATTCTGCCTCAGTGTTGTCTTCACTGAGCCTTTATTAGCTCGTATGTCCAACAGCCTTGTGGGCAAAACATTTTTAAATTTCCATTAAGTGCGCAGCAAAACTTAGGTTTGTTGTTGCTTGAAGCTGCCTGGGCCCTTCGGTGTATGTGCCCGTGAAGTGAGTGTGGACTGAACAAGCTGTTTCAGACAGCAGCTCAGCCTGTTCCTTGCAGCAGCAGCAGCCGTGTCACTAATGGGCCTCCTGCCTCCCAGCGTTGTGGTAACCTTGGAGCAGAAAGGAGAAGATGACTTCATTGTTGATGAGGATCATCTGTCACTAATGAGATGCAGACTAGGACACAGCGTCCGTTCCATCCAAACCAAACAGCCCTTTCAAAAAAATGTTTTTAATAATAGCACATTATGTTTCACACACATATGCACACCCTCCGTTTGTAGGTCCCCTCAGCATAACAGCCATAGCGGGGGTTCATTTTCTGCCTTGACAAAGCCCTCTGTTTGATTGTCAGGAAAGTCAGCATGATCTAGCTGGCTTTTTAGTTGCTCCCTAAAGTTTCTATTCAGGGGGATGAATGGTGCTGCTTCTACAACAACTCCCTATGTGCAAGTAAATCCCCCGAATCTGCATTGCCTATTATACAAGGACTGAGACTAAATACAGAGGCTTTGGCCTTAATCCCTATGACATCAGCCTGTTTCCACAATAGGTTAATGGACTTTAATCAGGAGGCTGGAGCGCCAAGCACACACCTACCTGCTGTTACCTACATTGTTCTGCAGGGTACCAATGTGTGAACAGCAAACAATCCCTGACCCTCTGTTTCCACCACCCGTTCAGCATGACATCATCCTCCTCGCGCCCTGTATTTGTATAGTGTTCCTGCACCATGAATGAACGGTTAGGGTTTTGTCCTGCAGCTGCCCTACATCACAAGAGGCTCACGGTGTTCCTGATCAGGCCTTATCATCATTACCATTTTACCATCACCCTCAGGCTTCAGGGGAACCAAGAAGCGTTTTTAGCTCTTTACTGTGGCCATTGATTACCTAACATGAGTAAAGGTGGGTTTAACTCTTCAGGGTGCCTTTCCGACTGTCACGTGTTCTTATACTTTCCCATTCCCTCTTGAAGGTGTCAATTTAAAGTTGGGCCATGGTTTGATCAATGTCAAGTGTCCCGCAGAAACTATCCCAAGTGGTCATTCTTCATATGCAAGGTTTCATTGTTAGAGGTGATAAGCTATTTATCAACAGAAAAAATTACCACTTCATTCTTGTCCAATTTCCAGACATCTTGCAAGTATAAATTCTAAGTGTAATGGAATTAATATTTGCTGGTAAGTATAACAGGAAACCGTTGAGTATGACACAGAGTCGGTGTGTATAACAGGTGACTGGTCTGTATAACAAGTGGTCAGTGTGTATAACAGGCAGCCATTGTGAATGACAGGCCCTCAATGTGCATAACAGGTTGTCGGTGTGTATAACATGCAGTCATTGTGTATAACAAATGGTCAGCATGTATAACATGCAGTCATTGTGTATAACAAATCGTCGGTGTGTAGAACAAGTGGTCGGTGTGTGGAACAAGTGGTCAGTTTGTATAACAGGCGGTTAGTGTGTACAGCAGGCGCCAGGGTGTATAACAGGCGGCCAATTTGTACATGAGTAAATGTTGACCATACTCTGTAAAGCTGCTTCCCATTCCGAGAGTTACTTTTGTTTCAGTAGGTAGAGCACTCTCATCTCTAATTCAGGGGGTTGTGGGTTCAAATCCCACGCCAGAGACTTCACACATAATCCAGGCTGCCACTCTAGTGCAGTGCTAAGGGAGTGTCCGACTGTCCAATGAGAAGCTAAGCAGAATATCAGCCTCTCATGTGAATAAAAAAGATCCCCTGGCACTACTTTGAAAAGGGGTTGTGGAGCTGCGGCTGACTGGATGGCGAATGGACAGTTTGAATTCACGTGTCCCACGACCCTGATAGTTCAATAGCTTTCTCTTGTGCGCAGCTGATCAGGAGGGTGCCAGGTATCCAGCAACCACTGCTGGAGGTGCTGGACTAGATAAAGAAGGACCCAGCTTACTTGAGACCAATGCCAAGGAGATGTCTGCAAAGTGAAAGGGAACAGAAATAGACAAGAGGCAAAAAGCATTCCTATTTCCACAGCAGAAGCAGTGGACAATAAGGAAAACATAATGATACTGGAATTGGGGGTTCTGAGCTATATATTAGTCAACTTAAATACTCTCGACAAAATGTGAAATGTACTCGTTTTGTAAAGCTGACAGGTGGGGGTATTGGGTGGGGTGGTAGAATCTCTGATAGCAATTAGCACACATACAATGGGAACTGAACACTTATGATTTTCTACATAGACATCAGCACTCATCAGTTGTCTCACAAACCCTTTATTACAATACACTCTCACACTTATATTTAATTGCACCCATTCAAAATGTCCTGCACATATGTGTCTCAGTGTGTATTTCAGAACAGAGTTAATCTACTTCCCAATCATAACAAACAGTCCCCCACCACGAAATAAAGTCCTACTGAAATAGAACTCACCCTGGCCCTGACCCTAAAGGCCAGCTCGAACCTTTGGCCCAAACCTCAATCCTCAGCTCAAGGTTAAATGAGGCTGCCTTTGCCCAGGTAGCAAATTATCAAGCCACATAGGACGTGACTCAGAGGTGGGCAAGGCCAAAATCAGTCCCGTCTCTAAGCTATTTTTGTGGAGGTGGGCAGCTGGATCACCCATCCACAAGAAGTGGGTAGCCAATCAGAGAGCGTAATGAAGCAAATTAAAGGAGGCCGACTGGAGTTTCTCTCCTGCAGGTTTCTGCACCAGTGGTGGCCAGTTTGGGTGCTTGAAGGCAGGGAGCTGGCAAAGGGGAGGACACCAGCACGCCAGGCAAGCCTAAAGGCTCCACCCTGCCTGAATGGATGCAAGAGTAGCCAAATGCTACCCTGTGGAGGGGTTTCCCCCAAACTGCACCACTGTGGTTGGCTTGGCTGCTGAATCAATTAATGTAAATGTTGGAATATGGGGAGCCTCTGTTGAAGCACCTTCTCTGTTATTATCTTTGCCTTGCAGCGTGCTGTTGCTCTTATGCTGGAAGGCCTCTGTTTGCCTCTTCGGCTTCAAGAGCCAGTTCAACATCCTTAATCGGACAGAGAACTTGACTCCATGCCCCCATGAAAATCTCAAAGAGTGAGTGCTTCTCCACAGGGAGGGGCCTAGAATCAGTTTCAGAACTCTGTTTTCCACCCCAGACTGGGAAAACCAACCCACAATGACAACTATCCACACTATTAGTGTGCGGCAGGAAGTCTGCAGAACCCAGATCATAGAATTCCTACAGTGCAGAAGGAAGCCATTTGGCCCATCGAGCCTGCACCGACTACAATCCCACCCAGACCCTATCCTCATATCCCTACTTATTTACCCTACTAATCCCCTGACACTAAGGGGTAATTTCGCATGGCCTATCAGCCTAAGCCGCACATTTTTGGAGCATGGGAGGAAACCGGAGCACCCAGAGGAAACCCACGCAGACATGGGGAGAATGTGCAAACTCCACACAGACGGTGACCCGATGCTGGAATCGAACCTGGGTCCCTGGAGCTGTGAGGCAGCAGTGCTAACCACTGTGCCACCGTGCCATAAATGCCATGATGTAAAAGAGTTCATTTCATAGCCTTTACTGATCAATTATTATGCCTGAAAATTGCTGATGTGTCTGGTGTGAAAATTTAAGCAGCACGTTTAAGAAGAAGGGAGTGAACGGATATCAGTGCGCAGCAAACATTGTTTACATCCCGCTGAAAACAAGAGATCTGTCGGCGGGGTGGGGAGAGGAGGATAATACTGACTATATAATGACCGTGTTATGAAAATTTGCCTCATAATGGGACCATCACCTTGCAGAACAATATCACCACATAACCCTGTCACACTACACCATCCCCGAGCAAGCTGTGATTATGTTAATCTGCCGTAAATTCGGGGTGTTGTGACACATTGTGATCAGCTGGAAAGATGATTCAGTCTTTCAGAGACAAAGAGTGTGGTCAGGGCCAGCTGCGAGCCCTCACGCTCAATCCCTCATTGTGCTTTAGAAAAAACTATCTGCTGGCACGGGGTTGAGGTTGCGGGGGTGGGGGGGGGGGGAGGGGGGGGGGTGCATTTATTTTCCGGCATTCTCCACCCCTTAGCTTACAATTTGATGGTTACAAGAACCTTTTAATGGAAAGAACTCAGATGAGGATAAGATGGGGGCAGTCTCTGGTGTAAATGACAGAGCACACTTTTCAGGGAAACACGACTGGGACAGCAATCTGCAAAGAACTGATTTGCTTTCCCCCATTTTAAAAAATGGCATGGATTGCCAACACATGCTAATGACACCTCTATAAAGATAAGAGAGAGAACATATATTTCTATAGCATCTTTCATCATCACAGGACGTCTTTGCAGCCAATGACATCACTGTTGTACTGTGGAAATCTTTGAGCACAGCAAGCTGTACAAATAGCAGTGACATAATGGCAAGATAATGTGTTTTAGTGTTGATGGTTAAGGGATAAATGTGGGCCAGAACTTCGAGGGAAAACCTTACCACTCTTCTTCAAAATAGTGTCATCAAATCATGCATGTTCACCTGAGGGCAGAGAGGACCTTGGTTTAATCAGGCATTGGAAAGATGTTCGTCTCCGAAGTTGAGCTTGAATTCCGAGTCGATGGTACCCCCCAGAGCCGAGGCTGGCACCTTTGTCACCCACCCATATATCCTCTGTACATGACAGTGTTACCCTCAGTAGCCACCTAATGTAAATGAAGCCAGGCATGTGCACCTGCGGGTAACAAATTTTGCCTCAATTGAATTTGCCTCGTTGGGTTTGGTGGGGGAGGGGTATTTAACCAGGCAGAAAGGTGATGCCTGGGCACTATGCCATCTTCACACTGATTAAGTTTGTGGCAGGAAAGCCCATGGATGGCATTCCCTTCCTACTGCCAAGTGGACAATTAACCCAGCAGTGGGCGAAGGGCTCGCCAAGTGGGCAGCATGACAATCAACACCTGTGTGAGGTTACTTGTGGGCCCTTGGGGACAGGGTGCAGGGAGGGGAGAGGTCCCTTGTTCAAGGTGCTCAATGCTTGATAGAAGGACCCAGCATCAGGTAGGTGGACGCCCACTTGGAGGTACTCCCATGTCCTTGCTACCGACACCTCTTCCCCTGCGACCCAGCCCACGACAGCCCCCCCCCTTCACCATCACTCACCTATGACCTGGGATCCAACAATAATCCTTGGCATTGGGTAGGCGTAGTACTGGCAATAGCCACTGCCTCCCTGTGGCACTGCAGAGCCACACAGTTGCTGACCTCTGAATGACCAGCAGTTCTCAGCAGACAGGACCACCTGCCACAGGGCGTCTTTGATCCTGGAGAGAGCACACCACTGGTCTGTCAAGTGTCTTGAGCGCCTTCCTAGAAAGGGGTGACATGGGGCTCTCGCATGGTCTCAGGTCAAAAGCCCCTACCATATTCTGACCCAAAGGCCTTGTTTCAATGGAGAAGCCTCCGGTTGCAAATATAAATAGACAGTGATGGCAGCATCGGACCAATCTAATGTCATTTTCTTTGGTCTATGAATAAGCCAAACATTTAGCTCAACCATTTGTCTGCTGATCTCAGCACTCCCACCCTCCCCCAGCTCCAGTATTAGAGGCAATCTGTTACCATGAAATATAAAGTTGCAATCAAACATGTTAAGATGACTACAAAAAATAATAAATTCCCGAACGTGAGTGTCACCAGCAAGGTTTGTGTTTATTGTCCATCCCCAATCTCCAATCCTTTGAGAAGATGGTGGTTAACCTTTTTGAACTTCTGATAGCAGTTTTGATACAACTTAATGGCTTGTTAGGCCATTTCAGAGGGCAGTTGGAGTCAACCACGCTGGTGCGGGACAGGAGTTACATATCGATCTGACTGGTTAAGGTCAACAGCTGTGCCATGCTAAAGGAAATTAATGGACCAGGATGGGTTTTTTTAAACAGAAATCTAACAGTTTCACGGTCACATTGACTTATACCAGCACACTTGTGGTTTCAATTTGCTGTGGGTTCACATACAGCAGCACTACCTAACCAGTACACCACCATACACCACCAAGTGGCACAGGGGCACAGTGATTTGCACTGCTCCAGGGACCAAGGTTCAATTCTGGCTCGGGTGACTGCCTGCGGGGAGTTTGCACATTCTCCCCATAGAAACATAGAAACCCGACAGTGCAGAAGGAGGCCATTCGGCCCATCGAGTCTGCACCAACCACAATCCCACCCAGGCCCTACCCCCACATATTTACCCACTAATCCCACTAACCTACGCATCACAGGACTCTAAGGGGCAATTTTTAACCTGGCCAATCAACCTAACCCGCACATCTTTGGAGGTAACCCATGTCTGCATGGGTTACCTCCAGAAGCTCCAGTTTCCTCCCACAGTCCAAAGATGAGCAGGTTAGATGGATTAGCCATGGTAAATATGTGGGGTTACAGGGATAGAGTGGGGGAGACAGCAGGGTAAGATACTCTGCCAGAGATTCGATGCAAACTCGAAGGGTTGAATGGCCTCTTCTGCACTAGAATGTGCTATTAAAACTGGCATCACTACAAAGGAAGAGGGAAGACCTCAAAACAACGCATTAGTGTGCAGCAGGGAAAAAGTGAAAACGTGAACATTTTTGTTTAACTCCCTCAGCAGTGATTTAATATAAGGTATACAAATGCTCTCAGCCCAGCCAGACACCAAGCCGATGGGTTGGGCTGGCTGCAACTGGAAGATTAAGGACCATGCTACCTCTACATAAGTTTCCAAGTTTCTGCCAGTGGTCATTGTGGAGACAGGGCACTCTGATGGTTTGATGCTAGTTTGATTTATCCAGTTTAATTCAGAATATCTTAAGAGTTCAAAAACAGGATCTAGTGGAAATCTTTGCACACAGATTCATCAGTTAACAGTCCTGTAGATACAGGGCACCTTGGTCACTGACACTTCGAAAATAGTCTTTGCTACAAAATTAAATTTGCATTATATGACAATTACCCTTCATCCACTGGGATGAACAGACATCAGCTGTACACCCATAGCAATGCCTGGGGTAAACACCACATCAGAGTTTCAGATAAATGATAAATTTGCCTATCAAAATGAAATATTGTGCCCCGAAGATATCCTTGTTAATGGTTGGTAGACTTTGGCATCGAATGATTAGCCAGCAATTGGAGCTGTTGGAATTATTGTACAGGATTCTAGAAAATGGAGTTTGTTTTGACTGAAGGCGGCATCAAATTGAACACTTGAGTCTGCTGCAGGTTTAGCTGAATTGGTGAACATAATGGAACAAAAGCTGCAATGGGAGACTCTCCTGGCACAACACAGAAACCTTTAGCCCATATCTGTGCTGGAGGATCCACCATGCCTCAGGGATTATCTACAGGCTGACCAATTTGGCCAAATTACTTTTCACATGGATGAGTTACTGATTATTATTCAATACCCATGATGCAACAACTTGCAGAAAAATAATCCAATGCTTCATTCTCCAAGTGGAACGTCCCTGAACTCCATTTCACTCCACTGTTAACATGGCTTCACCACACACGAGGGTGGTGTTAACACAACCCTCAGAAGCTCACTGCCTCTCCCTAAACCCAACCCACCAAGGCCCCCACCAGCATGCACAGCTACGACGGAGGAAGAATGTCATGCTCAGTGGATAACACTCTGGGTGAGAAGGAAACTAAATGTTACTGAAAGAAATGTTTAAATCTATTTTCGATTTGTATTTGTCTCTTTGACTCCATATGGCCGAAATTTGTGGTGACTATATTGGTGGACAAATGTTTAACCTGTTCATGTGGCACATTCTTGTCTGCTACTTGAACTTGTGTGTTACTTTTTTTTATTTCAAATGGATTAACACCTCTATTAAGTGATGGAGAGAGAAAATGATGTGCAAATGTGTTAAACTCATGTCAACTGCAATGATTTCACTGCTGGTTGCTGGGAGGAACTAAAATGGAATGTCAGATTCTAAATTTAATGCAATACAAATTCTTCCTGTATAATCTCTTCATCCCTTTCCACTCCTGCACCCTGAAGAAAAATAATTGCTGCAGTAGCAAGTAAAGGGCCTTCCACAATCTCAGGCATCACAAAGCATCCTACAATTAATGAAGTGCAGTTGCTGTTTAATCTAAGGAAACGTGAAAGCCAATCGGAGCATCAGAAATAGCAATTAGGTAATTACCAGATCATCTGTTCTTAGTGATGTTGCTTGAGGAATAAATATTAGCCCAGAAAACAAGAAAGAAAGACATAGGGCTGGATTTTTTGCCCCCCACCCCTCACACCAGGCATTATTTCAGCAGAGGGGGCCACGTAAAGGATGATGAAAAGCTCGCCCACTGCCTTCCCACTCAACTCTGACATGGCCCCTATGATATGGGAGTTGGGTAAGGTGCCCACTTGCCCATCCACCTGCAGGCCTATTGAGGCCCTAAAATATCTGATTAATTGCAATTTAAGGCCTTAATTCCATCTCCTCTGCCATCTTACGCAGGCAGTGGAAGGTGAACAAGGGTGCCTTTTCATCAAAGTTAGCAAAAGGACATGAAGAAAGGGGTATACATCTTTTGAGGGCAGCCCTGAGTGTATCCAGGGCACATAGCTCATGAACATACCCTTTCCCCAGTGGTGCGAGGTGCATTCAACGGGAAGCCCCATTGATAATGTTGGACCAGTAGACCATGCTGCTGGTCAAAGATAGGCTGTGTCCCGCTGCCATGAAACATGCTGGGTTGTGCGGTGAATCCCACCCACTGTCTCCACCATCCATGACACTGCTTCGTGGTCTCTCTGCAGTTCCAGCAGCATCGATACTCTCTCCTGGCAGATTGGGTAGCAGCTCTTGAGGGCTAGGCTTCCAGCCACTGAAGGGGCAGAAATCCCATCCTCAGTTTGACAAGGCCACCTGCATCGTATTACAGAGGGGGGGGGAGGTACATCCTGCTTCAACTAGCCCCCACTTCCTTAAAATTCAGCCCATATATTTATATTGTGACTTTTATGACCATTGGACATCCCAAAGCACTTTAAGCCAATTAAGTACTTTTTGAAGTCTGATCACTATTGTAATGTAGGAAATACAGTCGCCAATTTGTGCACAGTTAGATTCCACAAAAATACAATGTCTCCCACCACCTAATTGTATGATGTTGACTATGGGATCAATATTGACCAGGATACTTGGGATAACTCCTCTGTTCTTCTTCAAAATAGTGCCAAAGGATTTTTCGCTTTCACCCAAGAGGGGAGATAGGGCTTAATTATATCATCGAAAGGTAGCATCTCCAATAATGCAGCCCTCCCTCAGTATTGCACTGGAGCGCTAATCTTGATCTTTGCGCTCAAGTCCAAAAGGCAGATTGCTCCTGTTCTTCTTCAAAATAGTCTGCTGAGACATTTTACATTCTCCTGACTTGATTTAACTTCTTACCTGGAATACAACGCCACTGACTATACAGCACTACCTTAGTTCTCTCAAGCATCGCATGCCCTCTTCAACTGCACCCAGAGATCTAACAATGCCAATTCCATCAATTGATAGAAAACAGTTCAAACTGTCTTCCTTAAGCATACAGATGATTTAGATAAAATACATGCAAATCTCTCCAACATATTCATGCATGAGGGTCAATAGTTCCATGCAAAATGGCAGCTGTGGAACTTTTTGCCCCTTGGCTGATGAATGTCATATGAGCAGGCAGATGTTGACATGCTAATTGCTTTATCCCGGATTAGCATTGGGTTCTCAACCTCTACCATCTGCTCAGGTACAAGGCCTCAAGATACATGGCTTCACCTACTGATTGGTGTGTGAGTGGAATGCCTTCTTTGTCAGCCAGAAATGCCTCACGAAAGTCTGAGACTATCTGAGTCTCATCTGAGGCTGTGAAGTCCACCTGTGAGGTAATGGAGGACAGACTTCACAGGGCAAGCAGGAGCCCAAGTGCCACACCGGTGAATGTCCATATGGGGCACTGAGCTGCAAGCTACATTGTTGGCGAGTGGAAGGAAAGCTGGATATGAAGCCTCAACTGTCCCATGGCTCGAAGAAACTCCTCAGGATTTCTGTCTACCATTGGGATAGTGTTGCCTCTATAGTACAAGGGTCTAACCCGTACAGAGTTGATGTGAGACTGAGTACATCACAGTGCCCGCATGGTGATGTAAGAAGGTACATGACCCAAACTGAGGTCAGTGCATTGAGCAGAGACGTGTGAAGACCTAGACATGGAGACATAGACGGCACGGTAGCGCAGTGGTTAGCACTGCTGCTTCACAGCTCCAGGGTCCCGGGTTCGATTCCCGGCTCGGGTCACTGTCTGTGTGGAGTTTGCACGTTCTCCTCGTGTCTGCGTGGGTTTCCTCCGGGTGCTCCGGTTTCCTCCCACAGTCCAAAGATGTGCGGGTTAGGTTGATTGGCCAGGTTAAAAATTGCCCCTTAGAATCCTAAAATGCGTAGGTTAGAGGGATTAGTGGGTAAATATGTGGGGGTAGGGCCTGGGTGGGATTGTGGTCGGTGCAGACTCGATGGGCCGAATGGCCTCCTTCTGCACTGTAGGGTTTCTATGATCTATGATCTATGATAGCACTTTGCCTGTACCCCGTACAGTATATATGCATATAGTTACAAGTAGTTAATAAAGACTTGCTGTTAATCTACTGAAGCCTACAAAGACTTATTTAAGAGACAGCATTCTGTAACCAATACCCTCCCAACAACGTTCTGAGGCACTGGAGAAAACAATCTCTTTAGGTGGGCCTTGGTGCTTCAAGAACCCTCAGTGCTGTTGTTGTCCAATAGGAATTGCTGATTAGACACTCTTGCTTCTCCAGCAACATTGTTTTCTCCACATGCACTAAATTTAGTGAAAAAGCCCCTACGTACATTCAAACAATACAGGTAAATATAAACTTTTCTTTAACAAACTCTGTCCATCATTCATTCAACCAAATAGACCACTCAGAGCAATGAAACACTCCCAACACTTTCAACTCAACATTTTACCAATGAAATCATGGAAGGTTAAAATATATGTAATATCATAGATTGTCTACAGTGCAGAAGGAGGCCATTTGGCTCATCAAGCCTGCACCGACAACAATCCCACCCAGGCTCTATTCCCATAACCCCACATATTTACCTTGTTAATCCCACTGACACTAATGGGCAATTTAGCATGGGCAATCCACCTAACCCGCACACCTTTAGAGTGTGGGAGGAAACTGGAGCACCCAGAGCATACCCAGACAGACACAGGGAGAACATGCAAACTCCACAGTCATTGAAGGCTGGAATTGAACCCGGGTCCCTGGTACTGTGAGGCAGCAGTGCTAACCACTGTGCCACCGTACCGCTCCTCTTCTGCACTGTAGGGATTTGATGATTCTATTCTATATGTAATCATGGTGTGACACATGTTTTGAAGACACATGCTCAACCACCATATCTATTACTCACTTTTGATTCACCAATCAGAAATGCAATGTGACCCATGGCTCAGACATTGGGCAACTCTGACTTAGTTCTCACACATGGAATAAGGCTATCATTGGCAACAGTACAGTAAAGTTTGGCAAACCAATGCTGGGTGGATATGTCATAAGAAACTCTGATGTGCATTAAAATGCTGTCATTCTGCAGAAGTTTGTGTAAGTGTCATCTTATTTCATAGGGGAGGCAAAATTGTCATTACATTATAATTTATAGATATAATTAGAAAAACCTATGTTTCATTTTTCAACCCAGACAACCTATCATTTATAGTGTCATCAGATCAAGTATTTAACCCAGTCCTGCACACTCTGATCCCTCATTGTTGTTGACACCTTAATGATACGTAATGAACCTCATTAAAGCAAAGAATAAAACAGAAGCCAGTGTGCACATTTTTAGTTGGACAATCATATGATATACGTTCAGTGAACAATGATGTGTTTAGAAAATGCACTGAATGTTAACACTTCCAAGTTGTGTAAAATCCAGCTGCAGGATTGGATCCTCACCAGCAGTCCAGCATCTTCTTCCAAACACAAATCCAGCACAAGAATGTTCACTCTAATTGGCTCAAGGTCAATGAGAAATTGGTCCAAGTGTAATTGATCCAAACCTTTTCCATTCACTCCCACTAGATATTAGTCAATGTGCATAACCACTTTCCATTCACGCTCACTGTATATAACCTCAAAGGCCCATAACCCTTCACTTTCATTGAACTGAACCTCAATGGACTAAACACCATAGCTATGAACGCAAGACTTCATAAAACAATTACATTTTAAAATGTCTCCTTTAATTTCAGGTGAAAACGGAATGTCCCAGATGGGTAGAAGGGGCTGGTGATGATACTAACTCTGCCTGGAGATAAGCCCATGTGATCTGTAACTGAAACCTATTGAAAATCAAGTGACAGGTTTAACACTTGAATCATGGAGACATGGTGCGAGAGAGAGAGAGAGAGAGAGAAACAGAAACAGCGACTTGTGAAGAGCAGAGGAAAAGACTATTTTTGTGCTAACAGCTAAGCAGAATGCATGTAAAATTTGGTTTTATGCTCAAAAGGAAGGGAACAAGACTGGCAGGGCTTTGCAGTTTAAGGAACAAGTCGGCGAGGTGGGCCTTGCTGATAGCTGTCTGTTCTGGATTACTTGGTCTGAGTGGGCTGATTTGCAAAGGACGCTGGAAGATTCGACCTGCTGTGGCAGGGAGAAGTGGACCAGTTAGAGTCTGGGAGCACCTTGAGACTTAATCTTTTATTGCTATCCATCTGCTTAAAGTAAAAACGTATTTCATGGCATATTTCCATTGCATTAATTGGTTAATGCAAAATACCTTTTTTTTTAAGTTGGTAAATTAGTTGTCTGGTAAGTAATGTTGATCTCTGTTGCTTTTGATTTGTTTGTTACAGTTAAAGTCTTTAAACAGAAAATCTTGTCTTATGATCCTTTTCATCGGTCGCTGGGGAATTCGTCTTTTTTTCAAGTTATTGGTCTCTATGGTAATTGTAACCCATTCACTTTCATGATAAAAAACTAAATTACATTCACTTCCATATGTGAAAGCTCAGCAGAATGACCTCCTTTCCCATTCACTCCCACTTCAAATCTAATGCATTACAACCCTTCCCATTCTATGATACTGTCTATCCAACCCCACAGTATGCAATTAACCATTAACTAAGCACAATGGTTAAATTCAAAATCATAAGCCATACATAAAATCTCCCAAATTATCCACTTTACAATGCTCATTCACTAGATGAATCAGTCCTCAGCTAAATGTAACAGAAGACACAGCAGCATATTTTTACAGTCCAATCATTTTCTTGAGTGTTTTTTTGTTGTTTATCATTAAACTGGATTGCTGAATGAATGATTAAATGGGCTGTGGCACAAAAATTTGCAAAGAGGCTATTTTTATCAAATGTTTATAGAAACTTGGATCCAAGCAAAACATTCATTGGTGAACAACTTATGTGTTTATCAGATTTCAACTGTGCTTTGCCCAGTAGCAATCAAAATGGGAAAATGCAATAACTTTGGGATTGCATTGAACTGCACAAGCTTACTCAGGTTTCGTTGTATACATAGAATGACCACACACATGACGCACACATACATACAGCACTTGAGATAAGATCCCTTCCTCTGCCTACTTGTGGTAAATACTTTGTAGTTTCAGTTTTCTGTCTCCACTTCTGTGTCCAAAACTGATCCAACGGCAAACTCAATTTCTACTGCTGAAAGATAAACTGAATCAGAGCTTGGGGTTTCTCCTCCACCAAAAGGAACTTGCGTCAATTGTGACTCAAGTTGAAAGGTTTCAGATTCAAATCCCATTCCCAAACAACAAAATCTATGCACACACTTCAGTGCGGTACTGAGGAAAAGCTGCACTGTCAGAGGTGCTGTCCTTTGGTTGAGGCATTAAACTGAGGCCCTGGATGAGCAATCAATGGACATAAAAGATCCCAAAGCACTATTGCAAAGAATAGTTCTGCTTAGTATCCTGCCCTCACTAAAACAGACATTTTTGGTCCTTATCACATTGTTGTTTGTGGGGCATTGTTCGACACAAATTGGCTGTCACATTTCCAATATGACAACACTTCAAGAACACTTTGTTTTCTGTAAAATGCTTTGGGATGTCATCAGATGGTGAAAGGTGTTACATAATTGTAAGTTTTTTGTTTGGTTATGAGGAGTTCTGTGAGCACGACACAATATGTTTTTGTCTTCACTTTCAGTCTTGATAGATTGTGCAGCTTGCAGGCTGACCTAGTGTACAAGCAGATAGGCAAAGATCAGGAGCGTGGGGGAGATGTCTTACAGAGAGGAGGAGGGAGGGGATTGCGCTAGGACACAGCCCTGTTTCATTCTATTGCCCACTCTGATGCTGCACTATAGTCACCCACACAAAGACTCAGCTACAAAGACTCAAGGATTGTCTTTCCAATGCCTGTAACCTGCTCATTCTGATTAAAGCATCAAGAAAACTGTGGTCATGGGAAAAGGTGCTACATCTCCACTCCTGATCACACTAAATGATCCCAGAGAGCCCATTCCTTGCTGTAAAAATTGAGATTTGCATCTGGAATGCAGCAGGCACTGAGGGCGGCGCGGTGGCACAGTGGTGAGCACTGCTGTCTCACAACGGCAGGGACAAGGGTTTGATTCCGGCCTTGGGTGACTGTCTGTGTGGAGTTTGCTCTTTGAGAGAATCGGTGCAGACTCGATGGGCCGGATGGCCTCTTTTTGCACTGTAGAGATTCTATGGATTCTACCGCCTCTGGCTGATAATGAATCTCACTTAGGATAACATCAAGATTATCCTTAGGACCAGGCTGGTGGTTTATAAGGCCTGTGTCCTCAGTATGCCTGTGAAACATGACTGACCTACAGCTGTCAAGAAAAGGAGTGCAATAATTTCCATTTTCACTGCCTGTGGTGCATTATGAGTATATCCAAACAGGATCAAATCATGAATGTGGCAGCACTCTCAGAGACAGAGCTTCCAGATTTGTTTGCACTCATCATACAGAGGTGGTTGTGTTAACTCAGGTACGTCCGCAAGACGGAACAAACCCAAGGGCTTTCTTTATGGTGAGACAGTTGGATGTGGAGATGCTGGCGTTGGACTGGGGTAAACACAGTAAGAAGTCTCACAACACCAGGTTAAAGTCCAACAGGTTTATTTGGTAGCACAAGCCACAAGCTTTTGGAGCGCTGCTCCTTCATCAGGTGAGTGGGAGTTCTGTTCACAAACAGGGCATATAAAGACACAAACTCAATTTACAAAATAGCTGGAGCCAGTATGTTGCCCAAAACTCCTTGTTAAGGATGCTTGCGAGCCTGACCTGAAAGTCCTAAACATCAACTATCACACCTGGGAGTCACTAGCTGACGACAAAGGAAAATAGCAACACCCCCTGTGACCTGGCCACCACAATGACCAGGGCCAGGCAAACAGATGCCAGCAACAAAAACAGCAACCTACCACAACACTTGGTAGTTTCATGTGTGACACTTGCGGCAGAAGCTGTCTAGGATTGGCCTCTTCAGCCATCAGCAGAAATGTGCAATATGGAGACATCCCATGCAAAATGGCTTTGTCTCCTGCGTCTCCACTATCTCTCCAAGTTGGGAAGGATGCCGGTTTAGTCTGATCTGGTCTATTTCTTTATGAGGCGATTTTTGGATTGAAGGGAATGAGGATTTTAGGTTTCCCCAGATTCAGAGCTTCTCCCCAGAATGATATGCTCTTCTCATCCCTCCTTTCAGAGGGTCATTCTCCAACAACAACAAAAACAATTTATATTCATAGCATTATAAAGCAAAGTATAAAACCAAGCCATAAAATTATATTACAGGTCAAAAACTTGGCCTGAGAGGGAGCTTTTAAGAAATATCTTGAAGGAAGAAAGCTAGGTAGAAAGGAAGAAAGAAAGGCAGAGAGATGGAGGGAGGGGACTCCCCAGAGCTTGGCTCCTAGACAAATGAAGGCACGACAACCAATGGTGCAGAAATTATAATTTAGAATGCACAAGAGGCCTGAATTAAAGGAGGGCAGATATCTCGGAGGATTGTGGGGTTGGAGGAGAGTACAGAGATAGAGTGGGGCACGGCTCTGGAGAGAACTGAAAACAATGATGAGAATTTTAAACTGACCAGGAACCAACTTAGGTCCGGGGTGATAGAACTGTGAGTTCAGACATGAAGAGCAGAGATTTAGATGGGCTCAGGTTTACAGAGGGTCGAATGTGAGAGAGAAGCTAGGAGTGTGTTGGATTAGAGTCTAGAAGTGACGGTGGGGGGGGGGGGGGGGGGTCAAGAAATGTTACAGAGGTGGTCTTAGAGAAGGCACTAATATGGGATTGGAAGCTTATCTCAGAGTCAAGTGTAACACCAATGCTGTGAACAACCTGGTTTAATATCAGATCGTGCCATGTAGAGGGATGGAATCAGTAGTTAGCAAACTGAAAACAAGGGCTTCAGTCATCCCAATATTTAATTGGAGGAAATTCCTCCAGTACTGGATGTCGGATGAGTAGTCTAACAATTTAGTAACAGTGGAGGAGCTGAGAGTGGTGGTGGTGGTGAGGTAGAGTTGAGTGTACAAAAGATGACCTTGGCTTGAGGAGCCAAACCTGAATCTTCCGTCTTTGTCAGCTGCAAGATTTGTACATGAAATGACAATCAGGCCAGTCAAGCATCACCCTGTATCAGTCCAAAATCATCGATCAAATTGTTGCTGTACATCTCCGACTTCCTTTGTCCCAGCATTGATAGTCACGTTGTCAGCTCCAGAAACTTCTCCCTAAACCTCTCTGTCCCTCCACTTTTCTCCTTCCCCTTTAAGGATTCTTACAACTTAGCTCTTTTACCAAGTCCTTCCATCACCCATCCTAACATCTCTATCTTTGGTTTACTGTCAACCCCTTGTACGTATTATACTTCTGCAATATGCCTTCGACATGCTTTTTAAACCATGCTTACGATGCAATATAAATGTAAGTTGTTGTCACTCAGGGTGACCAATGCAGAACTCCGTGCAATGGTAGCCTTTATCCCGAATACTCAAAAGGTACTCCCCCATTGCCTGAAGCAATGTACTGGGATTGCTACATGGCGGAATTTATCCCCTCGTGTCTGTGAGCAGTGTCACATTCCACAGAGCTACCAACCTTCGCTCTGAAGGGCCCACGTGTAAAATAAATAATTAAGGGGATTATTTGCAGCTTCGATTTTTATTTTCTTTCACAGCAACCCTGGCAAAAGATTATTCACTTCCCATCTCGTTGTATTCCTACGGGCGCTTTTTGTTATACAGACACTGGTTTGCAGAAAAATCCCTTTTTTTATTTGTTGTGGAGAGCGGCAATGGATGACTATTTATTATTTCTACGACCTTGACTACCCCCTACCATCCGTTCACTGACGGTCTAATTGGGAAGTGAAGAGTTCACAGGATCACAAAGGGAATGTTTTTCTTCTTTCTCTTTCTGCTCAAGTGGTGCCTGCAGCCAGATAGTTCTCAAACTGCATCAACTGCTTGACTGTCCTCCTTTGCAGCCTCACGTGACTAAGATCACCTGACAATCACTAATATTGCAAATAGACAGTTCCAAAGTTGTCCACTCTCTGGGCTCTGTGGGATAGAAACATTGAGAAAAATTGTCTGTCTGACACATTTAAATACAGTTGTGCATGTTTACATACCTGCATTTATTCTCAAACATTCCACTCTCAATAATATTACAGCAAAGCATAAACCTGGCTTTGAAATTATTACAGTAGCAATTACAAAGAACAAGGAAAAGTACGGCACAGGAACAGGCCCTTCAGCCCTCCAGCCTGTGCAGATCACGATGCCCTAACCAAACTAAAAAAACCTTATGCCCTTACTCGGTCCGTATCCCTCTATTCCCTCCCTATTCATGTACCCATCCAGATGCCTCTTAAATGTTGCTAATGTGCCCAAATATTGCTAATGTACCTAAACTAGACTGTTCTTGCCAATAATCCCACAAGAAAATGTAACAAAACATCAAGTCCATTGCCACATAATTGCAAAGAAAGCCTTCAGAATTTTCAAGAAATGCTGATCTTAAATTAAGCATAAATCTCTGAATAAGCTGCCTACAATTGCTGTATGTGGAATCTATTTTATCTCGGAGCGCAGTCTTAGTACTTATGCTGCAATGTAATATCTCCACTTTTGTTCTCATTGCGTGTGGATGGGATCCCAATCACATCGTATTGATACAACATTTCAATCCGCGGGACAACTTTCCAGCTCTGGAGATGGAGGATTTGGAGGCGGAAAAAGAAAAATGTCAGGCCAGCTTCGCGATGCAATCCAGCCTTCCTGCGCACGTTTCCTGGAAGCGTTTGTGCAGCAGTAAAGGCAACCCTGCCCGACAGTGGCAGAAAGACAGTTGGGGCGATTATTGAGGCAGTTAATGGGAGCCTCTCAAACAGTTTGCAATTTGTCTGCATCGCTCGGCACCCTCCATTTTATTTGCAGCTAGATTACCCACAGGAGGTCAGGGCACAGCAGGAGATCAGAGTGCCATGAGTTGCATTCACGGCATTCACATTGAAGAAATCTCAGGACCACCATCCTGTTTAAAAGTTTATTTATTAGTATCACAAGTAGGCTTACATTAACACTGCAATGAAGTTATTGTGAAAATCCCCTCGTCGCCACACTCCAGCGCCTGTTCGGGTACACTGAGGGAGAATCTAGCATGGCCAATTCACCTAACCAGCTTATCTTTCGGATTGTGGGAGGAAACTGGAGCACCCAGAGGAAACCCATGCAGACACAGGGAGAACCTGCAGATTAGTAATCCAAAAGGCCCAGGCTAATGTATTAATTCAATTGATTCATTCAAAAAATCAGGAATTGAAAGTTAGTCTCTGTAATGCTGCCATGATTGTCATAAAAACCCACCTAATTCGCTAATGTCCTTTTGGGAAGGAAATCTGCTGGCCTTACCTGGTTTGGCCTACTTGTGACTCAGTACCCACAGCAATGTGGTAAAGTCTTAACTGCCCTCTGAAATGCCTCGCAAACCATTACAGAAAAGACAATAAGGAATAAAACAGGATAGACCATCTGGCATTGACTTTGACACCAGAAATGACAACAGGCCACCAGTCATGCCGACAGATACATCTGTCCATGACAGTATTGGCAGGAGTGACCATCCCACAGTCCTTCTGGAGACAAAATCCCACCTTCACATTGAGAATACCCTCCATACTGTAGTATGTTACTACCCCCGTTCTAAATGGGACTTATTCAAAACAAATCTCACAACTCAAAACTGGGCATTCATGGGGTGCAGTGGGCCATCTGCAGCAGCAGAATTCAATCACAATCTGTAACCTTATGGATTGACGTATCTTTCATTCTGCCATTACCATCAAGCCAAGGGGTCAATCTGGTACAATGAAGAATGACGAGGGCATGGCAAGAACAGCACCAGACATTCCCAAGAACGAGGTGTCAACCTGGTGAAGCTACAGCTCAGAACCACTTGCACAATGTTCAGTATCATGCAAGCTTGGGCTAATAAGTGATATTCGCAACACGCAAGTGTCAGGCAAAAATCATATACAAGAAGACGGAATCTAAAAATTTCCCCATGACATTCAATATCATTACCATTGCTGAATCCCCCACTATCAACATCCACTATCAACATCTAGTTTCAACCAGAAACTGAATTGCACCAGCCATAAAAATACTACAGGAGCAGGTCAAAGGCTAGGAATTTTGGGGTGAGTAACTCACCTCCTGACTCCCCAAAGCCTGTCCACCATCTACAAGTCGTAAGTCAGGAGTGTGATGGAATACTTCCCACTTGCCTGGATAAGTGTGGAGCCATCCACACTCAAGAAGCTCAACACCATACAGGACAAAGCAGCCTGCCTGATCAGCATCCCATCCACCAACCAAGGGATTCACTCCCTCCACCACTGATCCATAATGACAGCACTGTGTACTATATACAAAATACACTACAGCAACTCACCAAGGTTCCTTTGATGGCTCTTTCCAAACCTGCGATCACTATCAACTAGAAAGACAAGGACAGCAGGCACATGAGAACACCACAGTTCCCCTCCAAGCCACACACCATCCTGACTTGGAACCATATCACTATTTCTTCACTGGCACTGGGTCAGAATCCTGGAACTGCCTCACTAATAGCACTGTGAGTGTACCTAAATCAGATGGACTGTAGTGGCTCAAGTAAGCAGTTCACCACCACCTGCTCAAGGGCAATTGGGAATGGGAAATAAATGTTGGCCTTGACAGCAATGCTCACAGCCCATGAAAGAATTAAACAATCATGCCAGGGAGACCTGCACCATGCCGCAAAGATCAGTAATATGCCAGGGAGACCTGCAGCATACCACAGAGACCTGTACCCTGGCAGGGAGGTATGTACCACACAGAGGAAAACTGTACTATACTGTGAAGACCAGTATATCACTGGGAGACCAGTACATCACTGGGGAGACCAGTACATCACTGGGGAGACCTCACTGTGGAGACCAGAATCTCACCGGAGAGACCAGTACCTCACCGGAGAGACCAGTACCTCACCAGGGAAACCAATCCCTCACCGGGGAAAGCAGTACCACACCGGGGAGACCAGTACATCACTGGGAAGATTAGCAACTCACTGGGGAGACCAGTACCTCAATAGGGAGACCAGTATCTCACTGGCAAGACCAATACCTCATTGGGGAGACCAGTACATTACTGAGGAGACCTCACTGGGGAGACTAGTTCCTCACTGAGGAGACCAGTTCCTCACTGAGAAGACCAGTACATCACTGGGGAGACCGGTTCCTCACTGAGGAGACCAGTTCCTCACTGAGAAGACCAGTACATCACTGGGGAGACCAGTTCCTCACTGGGGAGACTAGTTCCTCACTGAGGAGACCAGTTCCTCACTGAGGAGACCAGTACATCACTGGGGAGACCGGTTCCTCACTGAGGAGACCAGTACATCACTGGGGAGACCAGTACCTCACTGGGGAGACCTCACTGGGGGGACCAGTTCCTCACTGAGGAGACCAGTACATCACTGGGGAGACCAGTACCTCACTGAGGAGACCAGTACCTCACTGAGGAGGTCTCACTGGGGAGACCAGTACCTCACTGGGGAAACCTCATTGGGGAGACCAGTACATCACTGAGGAGACCAGTACATCACTGGGGAGTCCAGTTCCTCACTGGGGAGACCAGTACCTCACTGAGGAGACCAGTACATTACTGGGGAGATCAGTTCCTCACTGGGGAGACCTCACTGGGGAGACCAGTACATCACTGGGGAGTCCAGTTCCTCACTGAGAAGACCAGTTCCTCACTGGGGAGACCAGTTCCTCACTGAGGAGACCTTACTGAGGAGACCAGTACATCACTGGGGAGTCCAGTTCCCCACTGGAGAGACCAGTACCTCACTGAGGAGACCAGTACATTACTGGGGAGATCAGTTCCTCACTGGGGAGACCTCACTGGGGAGACCAGTACATCACTGGGGATTTGCTCTTGTAAACAGTTTTAGACATGTGTTTCTATATCAAAATTCTCAGAAGAACCATATCCATCTGTCAGCTCCCCACATTTACATTGATCAAAATGCCTCCTTTATCTTGACAAGAGAATCAGAGAGCTATATCATTAAAGTCCATAATTCTGTCATTGGCAGAAGGAACTGTTATTACAAATGCATGGAAGGCACTGTCCCTATGGCCTCAGGTACTGCATGTAAGACACCCTAAAGACCAGTCAACTGGACTGAATCTTGTCTTGACCTTTACTCTCTGCATTTGTTTCTGTGCGTGTGACAAAAATGTGGAGCAGTTGCTGTTTCCAGCAAAGCCTTCCCACGCAGATAGTCAGTGGCAGAAACATTTAATTCCTGCAAATCACAAAGCTGAAACAAATAGCAAACATTTTTGCAGAAGTTGCTAATAAGCTAACAGAAACAAGCAATGATAATCTTTTAAGGAGGCAATATTAACACTTGGAGACAACGTTTCTAAAAAAGCAAAGTGTTAGCAGAAAATTAACTTAGCTCCTCCACAAGCTTGCTAACCTGTGAACAAAACACAAATTTGCAATTTGTGCAGTTTCTTTCTACATGAGCAGTGATGGTGTTTGTGCAGTTGTTCTATTCCAGGTGTGCACACACAGAGCTGACTGACTATCACGCTGCTTTGGGTCACCTTGACTTTACTCAACAGTGTAAAACAGGTGACAGCCAATCAGCAACTTGTTTTATGCACCTCTCCCAATGAAGTTAATGAGAAATAAATATTGGGCGAGTTGTCTAAAACAAGCAGTCAACTTGCCATTGCCTGTCTTTCATTGATGTACCAAGTCAAGGTCCATCCCCACATAAAATGATCCAGATGAATAACTTGTAACTCAGGGTCTGAAGTGCTCGCCTCACATCTAGGAGAACTTGGGCCATATGCTGTCCAAACAAGTGGAAGCATGGGCAGCTTAAATCTAGTGCTGACCCCGCATTACCTCAGCACACCTGCTGCCACATCAAATGCTCTCGCTCAGTACAATTGTGATTGGCAGACTGTCCAGCGCATTCCCATCTACACATCAATCTCCCCAACCCACCCAACCCTTCCATTTCCTATCATTAAAAAGAACGTCAGTCACCATATCTGAATCAAATGAGGGAACTGATCCCATGTGTACAACTGTACAGGAGTCTCCTTTGTCTCACCATTCTCGAAGCACAGTGTGCTGTTGGCCTGTCACAGTTCCACATCTTATGGTTAATTGGGTGGCACAATATCCAGAGAGCTCTACAACAATGGTAAAGTGTCAAATAAAAGTGATGATGATCGCTACAAGTACGACGGAAAGGCTTGAAGAGATTGCAACAATAGTCAAGCCATCGAGATCCACCCACCACCTAATAATAGCTCAAGCAATTCTTGCTCTGTAAGTGCTGATTAGCCCTGCATTTAAACATATACAAGGTGTGCAATCCCAGTTGACAATCAGGATGAAGGGGTCTTAACAGCTAGAAAGACTGGCAGGTGGAATTTCCATCAGTATTTTAGTACATCTGCACACAGTTCCTTCGGGTAAATAGTATGCAGCAGTCGAAAGACTTGCAGCTTGTGTAACAATCTGACAGGACTGGTCATGAACTCTGCCTCCATTGTCATAGCAATCCCTCTATTAGTGAATCAGGTGGGTTGGTCCTGCATTGCTAGAGGCTTCTATGGACTCCCACAATCCAAAGGATATGGCGTGGCCACCCAGACCCACCAGTATCCCACTGGACATCATTGCAGAATTCAGGAAATGGAGCTCCAGTCACTACTGACAAGAACTGTCTCACCTTAGTTTCAAACCCTGCATCTTCTGACTTAAAGACAAGGAATGTCACTATTAATCCAAAGGCTCGCTCTGCTGGTATCACTTTTTACTGTGATCGCTAGAGTTGTGGCAGAAATGAAGCAGTGGAGATGCGTTAAATAGGAAAGAGGTACAGTTTAATGAAACAATGATTAAAGGTGTTGATAGAGTTGATGGAAACAAATCATTTCATCTGGTGGGTGAGTCCAGAACAGGGGGGACATAATTGTACATTAGAAGGGGCCATTCAGGGGGTTGTCAGGAAGTATTGCTCTGTTGAGGTTAGGTTAATTGAAAATTTCAAAATTGAGATTAGATTTTTGTTAAAGTTAATAAATGTTACAGAGCCAAGTTAAGATACAGTTTCACCATGATTCTAATTGAACAACTTTGAGGCAGTTTAAATGGACTGCCCCTTTTCTTCTGATGTTTTGAGACAGAGTTCTTCAGAAAAACCCAAGCCAGTTCCTTGCATTGCTTTTAAGTTGCATCAGGTCATCAATTTGGTACTCCCATAACTGAAGGGCATCAGCAGACATAGAAATCATAGAAACCCTACAGTGCAGAAGGAGGCCATTTGGCCCATCGAGACTGCACCCACAACAATCCCACCCCAGGCCCTATACATCCCAGGACACTATGGGCAATTTAGCATGGCCAATCAACCAAAGCCGCACATCTTTGGACTGTGGGAGGAAACTGGAGCACCCAAGGAAACCCACACAGACATGGGGAGAATGTGCAAATTCCACACACACAGTGACCCAAGTTGGGAATCGAACCAGGTCCCTGGAGCTGTGAGGCAGCAGTGCTAACCACTGTGCCACCGTGCCACATCACTTAACGCCCCAATAGCTTGCTGTTATCCTCATCCCAATGATCTCTGTGACCCATTCACCAGGCAGCGACAGAAAGATATAAATATGCACCCCACAAAAAAAGGGGGAATGTCATACCCTGTCATTACAATTTAGAACTTGCCTTTGTCTTTCCAAGCCTACAATAAGTCTTCTCTATGCCAACCACTAATTGACAGCTCAGGAAAAACCCTTTCTTTTTGAGCAATTAGCCACACAAGACTGATTTCTGTTTCCAGAGTGTCTAAATTTCTGGTTTAACAGCAGTCTGTGATTCAGTTACTGGTATCTCTCCACCTGATGACCAATTTGAAGCTCAGTTTGAAGGGGAGGGTGAGGGGAAATACTTAGACATGACCACGTTAAATGTCCCTTGCCACTGTGTCATTCTTGAGAGTGAATAATTTGCATAGGCCTGACTGCAGTGGATTATACATCTTATGTCAGGCACCGTGCAGCCTACTCCACTCCCATGGTTACCAGTCCTCTGTGGCATTGTTCTTACACAATTTCATTGCTGTCAGATACAATAACATTAGACTTTGAAAGAATAAATGGAGTGGGTAAATGAAAACATGCCCGGTTTTTTCCTGATGCCACTTCTTGTTTGTTTTGCAAATGTTTTATTTAAACTGAACTGAAATTCTCCGAGTGCCAAGATGGGACTTGAACTCAGTTCCATGGATTGCTGGGTCAAGCCTCGGGATTACAAGTTCAGTAATGTAATCATTACACTACCATCTCCAGCTGTAACATGTCTCATCACTCTGCCCAAACCAAGGAGCAATCTTTACATAAATAACTTGCTTCCTAAAAGGAAAATGGCCTCTTTTTTTGTCCTCCAATCTTGCTTACATCTCCATTTGAGGCACTGCTTTAGAGGTGCTCCATGCCTTCCGTCAGCTTGCCCAAGAGGCCACTCCACCTGTGTGTGCCATTTATTGGCAGGACTTTCAATCAAAGTCAAACCCTTCTCCTCATTTGGCATCCACACACCCAGATTTCCAGCAGCAGGTCACTGGCTATACATTAAGAGTGGAAGCGCCAGCTAATTTTTCCATGATTGACTCAGATGAGTTGGAAAATCCTTACCTCACCTGAGAACAACTAACTCAGCACAGATCTGGGATTCAACTTAGGACCTTCCCTGTTGGGGTTATAAATCATCTACTCACTGGACAAACTTACTCAACCAGCAGGCATTGGAACACATAAAATAAGAAAAGGAGTAGGCACTTCATCCCTCAGGTAGCCCTAATGAACATCTTTCACACAGAAATACTTTAAATTGCGCTCTGAATGTCCACAACATCTTCTAAAGAAAAAACATCAATCCAACATGACCCTTAAGCACATCTCAAACAACACTGAGCATTTGGCAAATTTTTCTTTTTAAAATAAAGAAGGAAATCATAGGCATTAACAGCTAGAGTGGAAAGCGGTTGAAACTGTACCTGCTAGTAGGGAGACGTAGTGGAAGCAGCCCTCCAGTTTGCCAAGGAGTACAGAGGTGAAGCTGTCCGACGCCAGCTTGCCCGGGTCTCGCGTGCACTGGTCGTAAAGTACCACTTCCTGCTTCCCCTCCACATCAACCTATAAATTTAGAAAAGGAGACACAAGGAGAGCGTTAGGGTGGAACACAGCAGGAGGGACACAGCAGACTGCTCTTTGTATAAACAGGGTAGGATTTTTCCAAGCATTAGGATTTATTGCCTGACTGAAGTGGTTTGGAGAGGTGGTGGGGAAACTGAGGAAAAGTCTGGAAAATCACATCACTTCTAACAAGGACTTCTTCGCTAGAAGGTTCGTTTCAGTGCACACTCCAGTATACCAAGATAAATTAAAAGGATATATTCAAAGGCGATGTGTAGGGGAATTGCTGGAAATGCCCCAGTTCACTAGTTTCCATTTGTCAAGCTGTCCACTGGTGCACCAACACGATGGCCAGATGGTGCAACGAGAGCTGTTTTTTGCATTTGCTAAGAATGGAAGTTCATGGATATTTAGCCGAGAGGATGTTGCTTATTGGTAGGGTGGTAAATAGTGAGGAGGATATTGTTAGATTACAAGAGGATCTAGATAGGCTGGTCAGATGGGCTGATCAGTGGCAAATGGAATTCAATCTGGATAAGTGTGAGGTGATGCACTTGGGCAGAACAAACAAGACAAGGGAATGCACAATGAACGGCAAGACCCTGGGAAGCACTGGGAATCAGAGAGACCTTAGTGCGCATGTGGACCAGTCCCTTAAGGTAGCAGGACATGTGGATAAAGTGGTTAAGAAGGCATATGGTATTTATTATACCTTTATTAGGCGAGGCATAGAGTTTAAGAGCATGGAGGTTATAGTAGAACTATATAAACCGTTGTTCAGCCACAGCTAGAGTATTGTGTTAAGTTCTGGAATTCACATTATAGTAGGGATGTGATAGCATTGGAAAGGTTGCAGAGAAGGTTTACCAGGATGTTGCCTGGGTTGGAATGTTTTAGTTATGAAGAGAGATTGGATAGAAAGGAGTTGTTTTCCTTGGAGCAGAGGAGACTGAGGGAGGACATGATTGAGATGCGTAAAATTATGAGAGGTATAGATAAAGAGTAGGCAGGAAGAAACGTTTCCCCTTGGTGGAGGGATCAATGATCGGGGGCACAGATTTGAGGTAAGGAGCAGGAGGTTTAAAGGGGATGTGAAGAAAAACTTTTTAATCCAGAGGGTGGTGGGAGTCTGGAACTCACTGCCTGAAAGGGTGGTGCAGGCATAAGATTTAAGAAGTATTTAGATGTGCACTTGCAATGCCAAAGCATACAAGGCTATGGGCCAAGTGCTGGGAAATGGGATTACAATAGTTGGGTGGTTTGTCTTTGACTCGATGGGCCAAAGGGCCTTTTTCTGTACTGTAGACCTCTATGAATCTATGACATTTTAGCGATCAAGTCTTGGCAGATGAGTTTTGTCCGGTAACTTGAAAAACACTTTGTGTGATATTCTGAAAGCCATATAAAGGGATATTAGATGTGAAACAGGTTGAGTTTGATGTTCACTACTGGAGGATATCTCACCTTATTACCGGCAAAGATCTAGCACAGGCATGATGGGTTGGATTACCTCCTTCTGTGCTGTGTCATACTAAGATTCTGTGCTGTATTGGAAAGTGTTATGGTGGGGGTTTGTATTGTATAATGGAAATAATTACAGTGAAGTGTGCACTATAAGAACATAAGAAAAAGGTGCAGGAGCAGCTCACATGACCCTTTGGGCCTGCTTCACCATTCAATACGATCATGGCTGATCTTCTGCCTCAACTCCATTTTTCTGTCCTCCCCCATATCTTTGGATTCTCCCAGAGGCCAAACATCCTGCCTATATATTCAATGATGAAGCATCCATAACCTCTAGGGTAGAGAATTCCAAAAATTCACAGCACTTTGAGTGAAGAAGCTTCTCCTCAACCCAGTCCAAAATCATTGACCACTTATCCTGAGACTATGCCTTCCACATTCCAGGCTTGCTAGTTGACCAAACAATTTCTCAGAGTCCACTCTGTCAAGTCCCTTCAGAATCTTGTATGTTTCAATAAGATCATCTCCCATTCTTCTAAACGCCAGCAAGTATTGGCCCAATTTACTCAACCTCTCATCATAGGGCTATCCTCTCATTCCAGGAACCACTCGAGGGAACCTTTGCTGTACCATCTCCTTGCCACACCTTTGTATCTTTGTACAAATACCAAGGTGTGGTACTTGTCAATGCAAGTACAGCCTACCTTAAAAATGAAGACCAAAATTATATCATAGGTTGTTAGAATGAGATATGTAAAATATATTAGATAATGTCATAATGAAGGTAGCATGCCCTTAAGTAACATCAAAGCATACGGAGGAGATCTCAATGTCAGGAGATTATTTTCCATTATCCTAAAGCCACTCATCAGCAATGGAGTATGGATCAAGCTGCCATTAACCTTGATGCTGAGTAAAGCTCCAAAGTTCATAGAATCATAGAAACCCTACAGTGCAGAAGGAGGCCATTCGGCCCATCGAGTCTGCACCGACCACGATCCCACCCAGGCCCTACCCCCACATATTTTACCCACTAATCCCGCTAACCTACGCATCTCAGAACTCTAAGGGGCAATTTTTAACCTGGCCAATCAACCTAACCCACACATCTTTGGACTGTGGGAGGAAACCGGAGCACCCGGAGGAAACCCACGCAGACACGAGGAGAATGTGCAAACTCCACACAGACAGTGATCCGAGCCGGGAATCGAACCCGGGACCCTGGAGCTGTGAAGCAGCAGTGCTAACCACTGTGCTATCGTGCCGCCCTAACCACTGTGCTACCGTGCCGTACAGTTACAATCTGTATAGAGCTAATTCTAGAAAAGCATGGATATTACCTGGACGATATAATCATTGCTGTTGGTGAGAGCTTACTGTTTACAAATTGGCAGTTATGTTTCCTATGTTACCAGTTACTGAACTCTTAATGTGATTCCATTGGCTGTACAGGAGTCTGGGACATCTTGAGGTCTTGAAGGTGCTCTAGAGCTTTCCTTTAGAAGAGTTTTGTAGCTAATAAGACTAATAATTTATGACCATGAAGATTTTCTTTCCTTTAAATGGTCATTGGTTGACTATTTTTGGAGGTCATAAGAATGTCCTTCACACCTCTTAGAATCATATAATCCTGACATTGCAGAGTCATTCGGCCCATTGACTCTCCAACAGAGCAAAGTCCACCCCCCCTGCTGTATCTCTGTAACCCCACATATTTACCCCGCTAATCCCTGAACCTACACATCTTGGGATACTAAGGGGTAATTTAGCATGGCCAATCCACCTAACCTGCACATCTTTGGGCTGTGGGTGGAAACTGGAGCACCCGGAGGAAACCCACACAGACGTGGGGCGAAAGTGTAAACTCCACACAGTCACTCAAGGCTGGAATCAAACCCGGTCCCTGGCACTGTGAGGCAGCTCTGCTGCCCACTGTGCCGCAGTAGGTAGGTGCAGATATTAAAACCTTTTGCTGTAATGACCCTCAGCATCGGGCAGAGGTTCAGTAACTTGGTCGCTGAAGAGTGTTAACTGCTTTGGTGGGGTGGTTGTTGGGGGAGGCCGCTGAGTGTCTGGAGATGGAAAGGGGGACTCTCAGTGGATGAAGCACATGGGATTGCATTGAAAATTGGTTGAGCCAATCCCTGAATTATCCAACAGCTCTCACAACCTACAAGTAGTGCCACATCTGCTGTACAGACCAAACACTTGAAAATGAGAGGCAGGAAAATTACATAATATTTACACCACAGAAACTGGCCATTCAGCCCATCAGGCCTATTCCGGTTTTCATAGACCTCCTCCCACCTCACTTTATCAGACACTGTCAACATGTCCTGCTATTTATATCTCCCTCATTTGCTCACCGTCAACATATCCTGTTATTTATATCTCCCTCATTTGCTCATCTAGCTTTTCTTTAAATGTGTCTATGCTATTTGCCTCAACTGCCCCATGTGGTAAAGAGTTCCACATTCTCACCACTCTCTGGTTGAAGACGTTTTTCCTGAACTTGCATTTGTTATGTTTATAGCGTCTAATTTTGGATTAACTGCAAGTGAAAACATCTCCACTACACGTATCCTATCAAGCCACTTCATCATTTTAAAGATCTCCATCAGGTCACCTCTCAATCTTCTTGGGAAAAGAATGCGAGCCTAGTCCATCTTTCATAACTCAGCATTTGGAAGGCAGTGGTATAATCAGACAAAGTCAGCATGGATTTACAAAAGGGAAATCATGCTTGATGAATCTATCGGAATTCTTTGATGATGTAACTAGTGGAGTTGACCGGGGAGAACCAGCGGATGTGATTTATTTAGACTTTCAGAAGACTTTCGACAAGGTCTCACATAGCAGACGACTATGTAAAGTTAAAGCACATGGGATTGCAAGTAATGTCTTGAGATGGATAGAAAGCTGTTTAGCAGATAGGAAGCAAAGAGTTGACATAAACGAGTCTTTCTTTGATTGGCAGTCAGTGACTAATGGGGTTCCGCAGGGATCTGTGCTGGGACCCCAACTGTGCACATTATATATGAATGATTTGGAAGAGGGAACTGAATGTATTATCTTCAAATTTGCAGATGATACTAAGTTGGGTAGGAGAGTGAGCTGTGAGGAAGATGCAGAGATGCTTCAGGGTGATTTGGACAGGCTGAGTGTGTGGGCATCTGCATGGCAGATCCAGTTTAATGTGGATAAATGTCAGGTTATCCACTTTGGTGGCAATAATAGGAAGACAGATTATTACTTGAATGGGTGTAAATTGAAAGAGGTGGATACTCAGCGAGATCTTGGAGTCCTTGTGCATCAGTCGCTGAAAGTAAGCGCGCAGGTACAGCAGGCAGTAAAGAAGGCAAATGGTATGTTGGCCTTTATAACGAGAGGAATTGAGTATCGGATGAAGAGTGTTTTGCTGCAATTGTATAGGCTGTTGGTGAAGCCACACCTGGAGTATTATGTGCAGTTTGGTGTCCTTATCTGAGGAAGGATGTCCTTGTTATCGAGGAGTACAGCGAAGGTTTACCAGGCTGATTCCTAGGATGGCAGGTCTGTCATATGAGGAGACATTAAGTTCGTCAGGATTGTATTTACTGGAGTTTAGATGAGTGAGAAGGGATCTCATAGAAACATATAAAATTCTAAAAGGGTTAGATAGGATAGATTCAGAAAGAATATTCCCGATGGTGGGGGAGTCCAGAGCTAGAACATAGAACATAGAACATTACAGCGCAGTACAGGCCCTTCGGCCCTTGATGTTGCGCCAACCTGTGAAACCAATCTAAAGCCCATCTAACCTACACTATTCCAATGTCATCCATATGCTTATCCAATGGCCATTCAAATGCCCTTAATGTTGGCGAGCCCACTATTGTTGCAGGCAGGGCATTCCACGCCCTTACTACTCTCTGAGTAAAGAACCTACCTCTAACATCTGTCCTATATCTATCACCCCTCAATTTAAAGCTATGTCCCCTTGTGCTAGCCATCACCATCCGAGGAAAAAGGCTCTCACTGTCCACCCTATCTAATCCTCTGATCATCTTGTATGCCTCTATTAAGTCACCTCTTAACTTTCTTCTCTCTAACGAAAACAGCCTCAAGTCCCTCAGCCTTTCCTCATAAGACCTTCCCACCATACCAGGCAACATCCTGGTAAATCCCCTCTGCACCCTTTCCAACGCTTCCACATCCTTCCTATAATGCAGCAACCAGAACTGTACGCAATACTCCAAGTGCGGCCGCACCAGAGTTTTGTACAGCTGCAACATGACCTCATGGCTCCGAAACTCAATCCCTCTACCAATAAAAGCTAACACACCGTACGCCTTCTTAACAACCCTATCAACCTGGGTGCCAACTTTCAGGGATCTATGCACATGGACACCGAGATCTCTCTGCTCATCCACACTACTAAGTATCTTACCATTAGCCCAGTACTCTGTATTCCTGTTACTCCTTCCAAAGTGATTCATCTCACACTTTTCCGCATTAAACTCCATTTGCCACCTCTCAGCCCAGCTCTGCAGCTTATCTATGTCCCTCTGTAACCTGCAACATCCTTCCGCACTGTCCACAACTCCACCGACTTTAGTGTCATCCGCAAATTTACTAAACCATCCTTCTACGCCCTCATCCAGGTCATTAATAAAAATGACAAACAGCAGTGGCCCCAAAACAGATCCTTGTGGTACACCACTAGTAACTGAACTCCAGGATGAACATTTCCCATCAACCACCACCCTCTGTCTTCTTACAGCTAGCCAATTTCTGATCCAAACCGCTAAATCACCCTCAATCCCATGCCTCCGTATTTTCTGCAATAGCCTACCGTGGGGAACCTTATCAAACGCTTTACTGAAATCCATATACACCACATCAACTGCTTTACCCTTTTCCACCTCTTTGGTCACCTTCTCAAAGAACTCAGTAAGGTTTGTGAGGCACGACCTACCCTTCACAAAACCGTATTGACTATCCCTAATCAAATTATTCCTTTCAAGATGATTATAAATCCTATCTCTTATAATCCTTTCCAAAACTTTGCCCACAACAGAAGTAAGGCTTACTGGTCTATAATTACCAGGGTTGTCTCTACTACCCTTCTTGAACAAGGAAACAACATTTGCTATCCTCCAGTCTTCTGGCACTATTCCTGTAGACAATGACGACATAAAGATCAAAGCCAAAGGCTCTGCAATCTCCTCCCTAGCCTCCCAGAGAATCCTAGGATAAATCCCATCCGGCCCACGGGACTTATCTATTTTCACACTTTCCAGAATTGCTAACACCTTCTCCTTATGAACCTCAATCCCGTCTAGTCTAATAGCTTGTGTCTCAGTATTCTCAACAACATTGTCTTTTTCCTGTGTGAATACTGACAAAAAATATTCATTTAGCGCCCCTCCTATCTCTCCGGACTCCACGCACAACTTCCCACTACTGTCCTTGACTGGCCCTAATCTTACCCTAGTCATTCTTTTATGCCTGACATACCTATAGAAAGCTTTCGGGTTTTCCTTGATCCTACCTGCCAAAGACTTCTCATGTCCCCTCCTGGCTCTTCTTAGCTCTCCCTTTAGGTCCTTCCTGGCTAACTTGTAACTCTCAAGCGCCCTAACTGAGCCTTCACATCTCATCTTTACATAAGTCTCTCTCTTCCTCTTCACAAGAGATTCAACTTCTTTAGTAAACCACGGTTCCCTCGCTCGACCACTTCCTCCCTGTCTGACAGGTACATACTTATCAAGGACACGCAGTAGCTATTCCTTGAACAAGCTCCACATTTCAACTGTGCCCATCCCCTGCAGTTTCCTTCCACATCCTATGCATCCTAAATCTCGCCTAATCGCATCATAATTTCCTTTCCCCCAGCTATAACTTTTTCCCTGCGGTATATACCTATCCCTTTCCATCGCTAATGTAAACTAACCGAATTGTGGTCACTATCACCAAAGTGCTCACCTACCTCCAAATCTAACACCTGGCCTGGTTCATTACTCAGTACCAAATCCAATGTGACCTCGCCTCTTGTTGGCCTATCGACATACTGTGTCAGGAAACCCTCCTGCACACATTGGACAAAAACTGACCCATCTAAAGTACTCGAACTATAACATTTCCAGTCAATATTTGTAAAGTTAAAGTCCCCCATAACAACTACCCTGTTACTTTCGCTCCTATCCAGAATCATCTTTGCAATCCTTTCCTCTACATCTCTGGAACTTTTCGGAGGCCTATAGAAAACTCCCAACAGGGTGACCTCTCCTTTCCTGTTTCTAACCTCAGCCCATACTACCTCAGTAGACGAGTCCTCATCAAACGTCCTTTCTGCCACCGTAATACTGTCCTTGACTAACAATGCCACACCTCCCCCTCTTTTACCACCTTCCCTGATCTTACTGAAACATCTAAACCCCGGAACCTGCAACAACCATTCCTGTCCCTGCTCTATCCATGTCTCCGAAATGGCCACAACATCGAAGTCCCAGGTACCAACCCATGCTGCAAGTTCACCCACCTTATTCCGGATGCTCCTGCCATTGAAGTAGACACACTTCAAACCACCTTCCTGCCTGCCGGTACACTCCTGCGATCTTGAAACCTTATTCATGACCTCACTACTCTCAACCTCCTGTACACTGGAGCTACAATTCAGGTTCCCACCCCCCTGCTGAATTAGTTTAAACCCTCCCGAAAAGCATTAGCAAATTTCCCCCCCAGGATATGGTCCCTCCCTCCTGCACCATCCCTGTAGCCACGTGTTCAACTGCTCTCTCTCCCTATTCCTCTCCTCGCTAGCACGTGGCACGGGTAACAAACCAGAGATAACAACTCTGTTCTAGCTCTAAGCTTCCACCCTAACTCCCTGAATTTCTGCCTTACATTCCCATCCCTTTTCCTACCTATGTCTTTGGTGCCTATGTAGACCACGACTTGGGGCTGGTCCCCTTCCCCCTTAAGGATCCCGAAAACACGATCCAAGACATCACGGACCCTGGCACTAGGGGCCATAGATTGAGGATAAGGGGTAAACCTTTTAGAGGTGAGGTGAGGAGAAATTTCTTCACCCAAAGGATGGTGAATGTGTGGAATTCACTACCACAGAAAGTAGTTAACATCAAAATGTTGTCTGATTTGGGGTTAAAGGGATCAAGGGATATGGGGGTCAGGATATTGAATTCGATGATCAGCCATGATCAAAATGAGTGGTGGAGTGGGCTCAAACGGCCGGATGGCCTACTCCTGCTTCTAGTTTCTGTGTTTCCTGATATGTAATACTCATCAGCACTGGCACCATCATGTAAATTTTGTATTGCCCCTTCTCTTCAGCCTCTATATCCTAACTAGTCCATCCAGATTGTTCCACATGACAACAAAAGAGTGACCAAGGAGCTTTCTGAAACACAACGTTACCCTCGATGAGACTTCATTCCTTTACATATGTGAGATGTTGACACTCTGACATTCGGAGCATCAACGCATCTCAAAGTGTCAAGTTGTGGCTTCATACCCATGCCATGCTGTCATGAGAACTGCCACACAGCAACTGGGCAAGGAGGGGAGAGATCACCTCTTTCTTACTGCTCATGTGTACATTCTACCAGCAAACCGGTGACCCACTGATGTTGGAGGTTCAAGAGTCAACCTGGAGCAGCCCAGGCATCTGCTCATCTCTTCATTCATGAAGTGCCACACTGTGTGATTGATCTTAAAGAGTGGGGAAGGGGAGAAAAGGTTTTAAATGTGTAAACTTTTAATGTTAAAAAGTGGTAGGAGTGCATTTTCTATTCTACCCAAAGCCACCCACCAGCAGAAAATGTGACTCTGGCTACCATTCAAACTCTCTCTCGCTGAAGCAAAGGTCCAAAATTATGATACGTAAATAGCTCATTCTAGAAAAACACAAAACAAAGAATTCCAGCCTGACAAACCACTTCCCGTTCTCTGGATCATATGGCATTCCTCATCCAAATATAACAATTTGAATACCAATCCCTGATCCAAGCACAAAATGTTCCCACTTACCCACTTTTTGACACTGTACACTTCGAAACAAAATACCTTTAGACATCCTTCTCCCAATGCTTTGTCAATGGGTATGGATAGAAGAAGAACTTGCATTATTATTTGATTTGATTTATTAGTGTCACATGTATTAACAAACAGTGAAAAGTATTGATTCTTGCGCTATACGTTCATGGAGAGCGAAACGAGAGAGTGTAGAATGTAGTGTTACAGTCATAGGGAGGGTGTAGAGAAAGATCAACTTAATGACATATAGGATATGTCAGGTCTTCCCCAAGAGCTTGGCAGTCAATCAGGTAATTTTGAAGTGTGGTGCTGTTGTAACATAAGGAGCCGTGCAAGTCAATTTGCACCCACAGGCAGCAATGAAAAAACTGCCACATATAATCATCGAGCAAGATGCTGGGGAGATCTCTTCAAATAGTGCCATGAGATCTATTACCTCCGCCTGAGAGGCCAGATGGGGCTTCAGTTTAGTATCTCATCTGAAGGATGGTACCTTTGACGGTGCAAGAGCTTCTAGAACGCGACTTTGCCCGCAACTTTCTGACTGAGCCATGGCTGGCACCTTGATATCCATAGGGTGGAATTTTACCGGCACGTCCGCCCGAGGTTCGTACGATCCCGCCCGAGGCCAACGGAGAATGCCGTTCTCCGAGCCTTGTCCGCCCCTGGAATCGGGGTGGGTGTGCCGGTAAAATTCTGGCCATAGAGTCATAGAGGTATACAGCACAGAAAGACCCATCGAGTCAAAGACAAGCCACCAACTATTCTCATCCTATTTTCCAGCACTTGGCCCGTGGCCCTGTGCGCTTGGCATCATAAGTGCACTTGTCTAAATACTTGTCAAATCTTATGAGGATCTCTGCCTGCAGCACCCTTTCAAACAGTGAGTTCCAGACTCCCACCACTCATCTTCAATAGATGGTTCACCTTTGACTTTTCTCACTAACTCAGGATTTTGCTCAGCTCTGCCTTATTTTCTGCCCTGTTTCTTTCCCAGGTCGACAGTCCTGTCATCAACTACTGTCTCCTTCCGCACATTTGCCAATTAATTTACTCTACATTCATTTGGGCTTACATCTTCCAGTTTCCCTCCAGGTTCTTGTCACATCTAGATCCCTTCCATGCACTTTGAAATAATGCTATCTTCATCCTGACACTATCTACAGTTTATTCTGAAAACCTGTGATATATTGCACACTTCAGTGTACCCAATATATACCATGCGCTGTCACACTAACACTCTCCAATATAACACAGAATCACAGAACGATACAGCACAGAAGGAGGTAATTCAGCCCATCACACCTGTACGGACAGTTTGTAAGTACATTTAGTCATTGTTTTGCTTTCCTGCTCTTTCTCCGTAGCCTTGTTGCCACTTCACGTACTTATCCAATCCCTTTCAGAAGTTATTACTCAATCTGTTTCCAACCTCCTTTCAGCCAATGCATTGTAGATCATTACAATTAGTGCTGTTATTCTTTTCTTTCATCTTGCCTCTAATTCTTTTGTCAGTTACCTTAAATCTGTGCCCTCTGGTTACTGACCCTTCTACACTGGGCACAGATTCTCCATATTTCCTCTATCAAAGCCATTCACAATTTTGAACACTTCAAAGGCTCCATCGGTAATCCTATCATAGAAACATAGAAAATAGAAGTCGGCCATTTGGCCCCTCAAGCCTATTCTGTCATTCAATTTGATTGTGGCTTTTCCTCTATCTCAACACCATACTCCAGTGCACTCGCCATGCCCCTCGACACCTTCAGAGTCTAGAAATCTATCTATTGCTTTCTTAAGTACATTCAGTGATTTGGCCTCCACAGCCTTCTGTGGTAGAGAATTCCACAGGTTCACCACCCTCTGAGTGAAGAAATGTCTCCTCATCTCAGTCCTAAATGACCTACCTTGCATCGTGAGACTGTGACCCTTGTTCTAGACCCTCCAGCCAGAGGAAACAACAGCCTGTATCCAGTCTGCCCAGCCCTGTCATAATCTTATTAATCGCCTCTCAGTCTCATAAATGCCAGTGAACACAGATTCTGTTTACCCAATCTCTTCTCATACAACAATCCTGCCAAACCTTCACTGCACTCCTTTAACAGCAAGTATATTCTTTCATAGATAAGCAGACCAAAACTGCACGCAATACTTCAGGTGTGGTCTCAACAAGACCTGTACAACTGCAGTAAGACATCCTTGCTCCTATACTTCATTACTTGGAGAGATTACTGAAGCTATTCAGCTCTGGTGCTATTGCATTAAATCTACTTTGCACCTCCTTCTAACACTGTGATATCCTACCTAAAGAGGGATGTCCAAAAGTGGTTGCAATGCTCCAATTGAAGCCTAGGTGTTGTTTTATTAAAGTTGTTTGCTTTTCCAATTGAGGGCCAGAGTTTTTCACAGACTTGGCAGCCCCTCCAAACAAATGAAAAGTTGGGGACAAACCCACCTTCACCCACCCAGGAAGCCATGGCCAGATTTTACGGTCATGAGGTCCTTAAATGCCTGAGGTTCTAGCTTCCGCTACCCTGTAGGATGATGTCCTGCTTCCAACGGTTGTCAGCCAATCAGATGGCTGGCAGCTCTGCTGCCCCTAGCAGTGCCTTCGGGAGCAATGACCACTGCTGGGACTGCAGTTAGTCCCCAACAAGCAACAATGATGGAAGACAGGTCAGTGGGATGGCTTCCGCAGTGTCAGTAAGAAGTCTCACAACACCAGGTTAAAGTCCAACAGGTTTATTTGGCAGCACTAGCTTTCGGAGTCTCAAGTTCCTTCATCAGGTGATGAAGGAGCTTGAGACTCCGAAAGCCAATGCTGCCAAATAAACCTGTTGGACTTTAACCTGGTATTGTGAGGCTTCTTACTGTGCTTACCCCAGTCCAACTCTGGCATCTCCACATCATGGCTACCATCGACACTGCAAACTGCCGGCTCAAGTGGAGAGGATCTCCAAGAAGATCGCGCATATCGACACAGATATCATTCACCTGAGGAAGGAGCTTGAGACTCCGAAAGCTAGTGCTGTCAAATAAACCTGTTGGGCTTTAACCTGGTGTTGTGAGACTTCTTACTGTGCTTACCCCAGTTCAACGCCGGCATCTCCACATCACTGCAGTGTCAGTCAGAAGTTACCCTGTCACCCTCATGATGTGACATGGGCATACCTTGCTGCTGGTAAAATACAAGCAGTGGTGGATGGAGGCCAGTAGGGAACCATTATTTGGCCACTGAAGGGCTTCAATTGGCCCAGGAGTGGGCAGGTGAATCACCAATTTGGCATTGGGAGAGCTATTCACTGCTCTGATTGGTTCACCTTTCACTGCCCTGATTGGCATTCATCAGAAGGCATCAAATGGCCAATCGGTGATTCCAGTTCGCTCAGTTTGAATGCATTTTTGTGCATGCAATGGATTGGAACGTCCTGTTTAGAGGAATGCACGTGGTTAAAAAGAAATTACCCTTTACTGAACTGTATGGAAATAGCTCGAAAAAGAATTGGCAACTTTGATTTGAACGTAAAATGTTTGTGAAAGAATTGGAAGGTGGAAGTACTTGGAGATTACACAGGTTAATTTTTTGACACGTGCTAGGATAATTTATCAGAATTAAAGGGGGGGGGGGGGGGAGTGTGAGAAAGACGGAGTGGGAAAGGGCAAGGCACATCCCTACATTGCCTGATTGGCCAATTGGCCAACTGGAACTTTCTGACTGAATGGCCAATCAGAGCATTGAAAGCTCTTGAAAAGTTCTGGGAAAGAAAAATTCACGGGCTGGATACCCAACACCTATCCCGCCGTTGCTAAAATCCCTGTGGAGTTGGATAGATGATGGGTATCACACCCCTTTGCCATGCCATCAAATTCTTTGGTGTGCGATTGGCTTCATTTGTCAGTGCTGAGATCTCATTAGGTGCTGAATGGAAATGAGCTTCATCGGTCACAGAGGCAGATAACTGAGTTTCCAAACGTCAAGTCAATTCTATTTCTTTATTGTCTGTAATTACATTCAGAAATAAATAACTTCAAAAGTGAACACTGATGATCCCAACAATAACCTCGAAAACAAAAGAATGGATGGGATTTCATGGCCTCGCTTGATCCGAGACTGGAAAATCCCACCCCAGGTCCGCCCCTCGCCCGCTCTGATTCCAGTGCCGGGTGAGGCGGTAGAATTCCAGCAAATATCTCGCAGAAAAAGTCAAAAACCATATAAATCATATTGAAAATTGCCTTTCTACTATCATGGCTAGAACGACAAACTTTTTGACTTTTTTTTACAGGAAAATAGGAACAGGAGAAGGCCATTCCCTGCATTCAATGAGATCATGGCTGAACTATATGGTACTACCTGCCTTAATACAACTGAATGGTGGAAGAGACTTGAGGGACTGAATTACAGCCTTCTGTGCCCTTGTCGCTAATCTTTTTTGATAGCAATTTTCTTTTTGGACCTGATGGGAAAATCGAAAGCAGGCCTTATAAATCGGGTAACTATAAATCTGCTGAAATGTTGCTAACTCCAACATAAAGTGCAACTGCAGAAAAGTCTTACTGAAAGCCTCTTCAACACAACTTTCATTTTTATGACATCTTATTAATGTAACAAAACTTTCCAAGTCAGTTTACGTAAACAATTATCAAACTAAATTTGGCACTGAGCCACATAAGGAAATATTAGGATGGATGGTCTAAAGCTTTGGTGGAAAGCATAGATGGTAAGGAGTGTTTAAAAGGAGGAAAGAGTGAGAGACGAGAGGTTGAGAGAAGGTGGTTAAAGTTCATGTAGCTAAAGGCTCAGTCACCAAAGGTGGAGAAATGAAAATCAAGGTTTTGCAAGAGGCCAGAACTGGAGGAATGCAGATCTCTCAGGAGTGTTGTAGTCCTCTATAGAGATAGAGACAGGTTAGGCCATGGAGGTAGATTTTAATATTGAGATATTGACAGGAGCCTTTGTAGGCCAGCAAGCACAGGATTGATGGGTGAATGGGACTTGATGTGAGTCAGGATTCAGGCAGTAGAGTTTCGTGTGAACTCAAGTTTATACTCATGTATTCTATCACAGGTCAATCCAACGCTCTCAGCAGATTTAAGCATCAACATGGGAGCAATGGTCTGGTGTATGGTTTTCTGTAGGTGCAATAAGTAAGCACAACACTGAGAAAATCTGTTATGTTTTATTATGTAGCTTTACCCTTCATTGCCATTCAATGGCAGTAACTCTCTGACTGAGGCTATTAGCATGAAACAGGTGATAGCGAATTGGCAGTCAATTTTACATCTCTCCCACAGTTTACTTCCACTAATAGCTCATTTTTCACCATCGTACTTAGTCAGCTTCTAACCTGATCATTTTCTGTCCCGTAGAAATCTGGATGAGACGCTGCAGTCGTACGCATTAACAAAATGGATCTCAATACCTTTCTGCGCAGAGATGGAAGAATAAAAATGGTGCATTTACTCACACTGGCCGACTTTGGCATGCGTACAACTTCATGTTTTTTTTTAGATTCATTAGATAAACATAATCTAACAATTAATATCTTGCTTTATTTCTCCCCAATCAGGCAGCTAAATAGAGACATTGTGGGACAACCTGGAGTTACATTAACCCTGTGGTGCCCCTTGGTGCAAACAGCCCTACGGAAGGTTGATTTCCCATTCTTAATCTTCTGTGATATATTGGCACTCCGTGCCACTGGATCATCATTCCTGCTACTTTAGTCACAGCCTGCACTATCAGAGCAAAGCTAAATTGATAATCCGTGGTGTGGTTATCCTGATCAGCGTTATTTTGGTGCCAGGTTAAAAAAAAATGACTCCCATGTCCTGGAGGAGTTATTGACCAGTCATTGCCATGCTGCTGTTTGAATACGCATTACCTGTGCATTATACAAAGACTAATTTTGCCCTTTAGGTCACCAGGCAGATTGAAAACCGCAATTGTCAAAATGAATTCGATATTTGCATTGTCAATGCAAGCACCTGTGAGACAACTGATGCATCATCAGCACATTGCTGCCTGGTGTGGAACTAATCCTAATGTGAGATTATATCAAACAGGAGTTAATGGTAAGATGCCAAACAGTGTTCTAGAGGGCAAAAGTCAGCCAGGGTTCTTGCTCCTTATTGGTGCTGCAATGTCTACCGGCATGTCCTCAGGTGAGGCCAGAATAGAAACCTTGCTGTGACAGCTTCCTCCCACAAGGTCAAAGAGATTGCTGACACTGCCTAAGGCTCACAGATGAAGAAGGCTCATTGACAGGAGGTACTGGTGGAGGGAAGGGCACTGTGACCTCTGGAAATACAGTGCATCCAGGAGTGGAAAAGAATAAAGCTTTAAGAAATGCAGGATAAAAAGACAGCCAGCTGCGGGTCTGACAGTGAGACCCACTCCTTTTGAGGTGAGACCTTTAGAAGTGACTCTAAGCAAGATGCACAGCATCTGCCTGGCAAGATCCTGCTTCCCTCTGCCCCTGAAATGTATCAATGGAGACTGAATTCTTGAGCCCTGCCCTCCTGCAGACTGTAACTCAGTATGTGCTTGTGTGTCAGCAGTTTGTAAAAATAAAATGAATGAACAATTGACTTTTCTTTTAAAAGAAGCAGGCCCAGCACAATGTCTTCCTGTGTCCTGTTCCAGGGCTCCAATTTCCCCTCTGAAGTGGGCAGGACTCCAGGGTGTCAGTGCCAGGTATTATATATGAATGGACATTTTTACATATAAATACATAAATGTATATTTATATTGTTGAATTTATATGAGCATGTTTCTGCATATGTTTATAGCGACATAATTCTATAAAAACACATATGTACACATATTGACCTGCATTTATTTATGGGAAACTATGTTGTCTTCTCGAAGAGTAGCTGCAGCATGATACTGCAAGTTGCAGGTCAGTGAGAATCTCCCCAGGGACAAAGCTCAATGTGGCTCGGCAAGAGATACTGCATGTTGGCTCAGCTGGAACAGGAGGTGACATCATTGCCGGCTTACCATTCCCATTAAAATCAGGAACAGAGTGAGTGTCACAACAGGATTGAGGAGATGTGGCTTCTGGGGGGAGGAGGTCGGATGGGGGTGGGGGGGGTTCATTCACTGCCATTACATATCATATTGCTGCTGCAAGACAGCCACTGAGACTGTTGCACTCAGTCCATTTCTGGTACAACATGTGCTTTTCTTCATAGAATCCCTACAGTGCAGAAGGAGGCCATTCAGCCCATTGAGTCTGCACCAACAACAATCCCACCTCAGCCCTATCCCCGTAACCCTACATATTTACACCGCTAATACCTCTAACCCATGCATCCCGGACCACTAAGGGGCAATTTAGCATCGCCAATGCACCTAACCCGCACATCTTTGGCGTGTGGGAGGAAACCAGAGCACCCGGAGGAACCCTATGCAGACATGGGAAGAGCATGCAAACTCCACACAGTGACCCAAGCCAGGAATTGAACTCTGTCCCTGGAGCTGTGAGGCAGCAGTGCTAACCACTGTGCCACTCTTGTGCCACTGTGCCATCATTAAAAAAAAATTATTCATTGTGTAATTGTTTTTGCATTTTTAAAAAGTTTCCAGTTCAACATTTGAAATTTTCCAAATATGTTGCATTTTTTCCTCCACAACCCCTCCCCATTGCCTACCCCGACCCCCAGACTAGATTCTGGGAACAAGTCACTTACCAACCCTCTTGATGAGCAATAAGTGAGGCCTGATGGGGGTAGGGAAGGCAGAAGGGAGACCAACAAGGCCACAGGTCATTGGAAAACTGATATTCAACTGACCAGTAATATTAATTAACCAGTAATATTAATCAGGACCAATGTGATCCCCTGGACTAGTTTTGGTCACCTAAGGTTAGGGAAAGTAGGCAGTCCAAGAGGAATTTTCCACATTATTCCCCCTTCATTAGCTTTTTTTTTTACGTCTCCCATGAGATCTTTTGATTTCCGGGTGAAGTGAGGAATGCAGATATTGTGATGTACTAGATATCCCAATTTGCTCCTGCTCCCAGCTTACAAGCAAAAACTGAAGCGAGAGAGTCCATCAAAGAGAGTCGTGCAATGTTGGTCTGAGGAATCGGCTGATCTACGGGGCTGCTTGCAGTCAGTGGACTGGTCAGTATTTAAAAACTCTGTGACCAGCCTGAACGAGTACGCCACTACAGTAACTGACGTCGTTAGTAAGTATGTAGAAGACTGTGTGCCAAAGAAGCAAATCCATGTGTTCCCCAACCAGAAACCACGGATGAACAGGGATATCCACTGCTTGCTGAAGTCCAGGTCTGAGGCGTTCAAGTCAGGCGATACTGACCTATACAAGAAAGTCAGATATGATCAAAAGAGATCCATCAAAGATGCCAAAAGACAATACTGGGTCAAGCTAGAGTCCCAGGCTAGCAACACCGACACCCGCCGACTATGGCAAGGTCTGCAAGACATAACAGGCTATAAGATGAAGGCAGGTAAAATCACCGGCTCCAATGCACCCCTCCCTGATGAGCTCAATGCATTTTACGCCCGTTTTGAGCAAGAGGTCAGTGAGAGCATGCCCTCCACCCTGGAAGCCCTGGATGAACCTGTATCTGGGGTCACCATTGCAGATGTCAGAGCAGCTTTCTTGAAGGTCAACCCACGGAAAGCAACTGGCCCGGATGGGGTACCCGGACGTGCACTCAGATCCTGCGCGGATCAGCTGGTGGGGGTATTCACAGACATCTTCAAGCTCTCTTTACAACAATCTGAGGTCCCTATCTGCTTCACGAAGACAGCCAACATCCCGGTACCTAAGAAAAACCAAGCAGCGTGCCTCAATGACTATCGGCCGGTGGCTCTGACATTCATCATTATGAAGTGCTTCGAAAGGCTAGTCATGGCACGAATCAATTCCAGCCTCCCGGACTACCTGGATCCACTACAGTTTGCCTACCACCGCAACAGGTCCACAGCAGACGCCATTTCCCTGGCCCTGCACTCAACCCTGGAACACCTAGATAACAAGGACACCTATGTCAGACTCCTATTTATTGACTACAAATCAGCTTTCAACACCATTATTCCCACGAAACACATGTCCAAACTCCGTGGCCTGGGCCTCGGCACCTCCCTCTGCGACTGGATCCTAAAGTTCCTAACTCACAGACCACAATCAGTAAGGATAGGTAACAACACCTCCTCCACGATCATCCTCAACACCGGTGCCCCACAAGGTTGTGTTCTCAGCCTCTGCTATATTCCTTATACACCTATGACTGTGCGGTCAAATTCCCCTCCAATTCGATTTTCAAGTTTGCTGACGACACCACTGTCGTAGGTCGGATCTCAAACAATGACGAGACAGAGTACAGGAATGAGATAGAGAATCTGGTGAACTGGTGCAGCAACAATAATCTCTCCCTCAATGTCAACAAAATGAAGGAGATTGTTATTGACTTCAGGAAGCATAAAGGAGAACATGCCCCTGTCTACATCAATGGGGACGAAGTAGAAATGGTCGAGAGCTTCAAGTTTTTAGGTGTCCAGATCACCAACAACCTGTCCTGGTCCCCCCTATGCCGACACTATAGTTAAGAAAGCCCACCAACGCCTCTAGTTTCTCAGAAAACTAAGGAAATTTGGCATGTCAGCTACGACTCTCACCAACTTTTACAGATGCACCATAGAAAGCATTCTTTCTGGTTGTATCACAGCTTGATATGGCTCCTGCTCTGCCCAAGACCGCAAGGAACTACAAAAGGTCATGAATGTAGCCCAATCCATCACGCAAACCAGCCCCCATCCATTAACTCTGTCTATGCTTCCCGCTGCATCGGCAAAGCAGCCAGCAAAATTAAGGACCCCACGCACCCCGGACATTCTCTCTTCCACCTTCTTCCTTCGAGAAAAAGATACAAAAGTCTGAGGTCAGGTACCAACCGACTCAAGAACAGCTTCTTCCCTGCTGCTGTCAGACTTTTGAATGGACTTGCCTTGCATTAAGTTGATCTTTCTCTACACCCTAGCTATGACTGTAACACTACATTCTGCACTCTTTCGTTTCCTTCTCTATGAACGGTATGTTTTGTCTGTATGGTGCGCAAGAAACAATACTTTCACTATGTTAATACATGTGACAATAATAAATCAAATCAAATCAAATTAAAAATTGTGTAGGATAGGCTGAATGGGTCAAAGGCTCTTTCCAAGCCTATCATGCTTTGTATGTATCAATGATGGGAAAAGTGAAGGTTCACAGTCCTCACCTGTTCAACTACATGAGGAGCAACTTGCTCCTGGACTAATATATGACCCTGATGCACCAGCAGTAAAATATCACCATTTATACCCATGAACCCGAATGTCCTCTTGCTGGGATGTATTCTGGTAAGTGAACCTATAGTATGTGTGCCTATATAGGGCGGCACGGTAGCACAGTGGTTAGCACTGCTGCTTCACAGCTCCAGGGACCTGGGTTCGATTCCCGGCTTGGGTCACTGTCTGTGTGGAGTTTGCACATTCTCCTCATGTCTGCGTGGGTTTCCTCCGGGTGCTCCAGTTTCCTCCCACAGTCCAAAGATGTGTGGGTCAGGTTGATTGGCCATGCTAAAATTGCATTAGCGTCCTGAGATGTGTAGGTTAGAGGGATTAGTGGCTAAATATGTAGGGATATGGGGGTAGGGCCTGGGTGGGATTGTGGTCGGTGCAGACTCGGTGGGCCGAAGGGCCTCTTTCTGTACTGTAGGGTTTCTATGATTTCTATGATTTATATTTTCCAACCTGATGGAAACTTTCCAGAATTTAGTGCATTTTGGAAAATGATATGTAGGTGTGCTAGTATGTACTATGTCAATCAAAATTTAACTCAACCCTCCACCCAAAAGTGGCAAAGAGTGTACTTACTCAAAGGGTACAGGATTCATTTGTGAAGTGCCATTACAGAGGCCTACCTGCAGAGTAGTAATGCGAGAGACACCAATGGCCACTTTCTGGAAGTCCATAGATCATGTGTCAACTAGAAAGGCACTAAGAGGTACATCCCTGCATGTACCCTAAGTTGCTGAATGTGTGCCATCCTGAAGTTAATGATGGCAATGAGCTGATGTAAGACCATGATACTAATAAGACAGGACTAATTAATGACCCCATAGTAAAGAAACCTCTAGGTAGCAGTAAACATAACATGACTGAATTTCATGTTCAGTTTGAGGGTGAAAAGTGTGGGTCTAAGGCTAGTGTTCTAGACTTGAGTAAAGGCAATTACATGGGCAGAAAGAGAGGGCTGGCTGAAGTGAACTTAGAAATTAGGTTAAAAGAAAGGACAGTAAAGATGCAGTGGCAAATATTTAAAGAGATATTTCTTATCACTCAGCAAGGATACATTCCAATGAGAAAGTAAGACTGGATGAGAGGGATGTACCATTTGTGGCGAACTAAGCAAGTTAAAGATAATGTCAAATTGAAAGAAGTGTACAATTCTGAAAAGATTAGTGGTATGTCAGAAGATTGGACAGAATATTAAAAGTAGGCAAGAATGACTTAAAAAAAGAAATTAGAATATGAGAGAAAACTAAGTAGAAATATAAAAATGGATCGTAAGAGTTGATCAAGTATTTAGAAAGGAAACAAGTAAGTAAAGTGAGTGTTGGTTCTCTAGAGAGAGAATCTGGGAAATTAATAATGGGCAATAAGGAAATAGCAGATGAGCTTAAATGGAAATTTTGGTCAGGATTTTCTGGCCCTCCTGGGAGTGGATTTTCTGGTGGCGGAGGCAGCTTTCCATTGGCTGCTGGCAGGATATTCCAGTCCCACTGAAGTCAATGACCATTTGTGTTGCTTAATGGCTGCGCCGGAAAACCAGCAATGGTTTTCTTTGGCAAGACCAGAAAATCCCAGCAGCAGGAAGGGGAGGAAAATCCAGGCCTTTGTGTCTGTCTTCACTGTAGTAAACACAAATAACATGCCAGAAATAACTGTAATTCAGAGTGAAAGGGAGGGAAAATCTAAAACCATTACAATCATCAGGAAAAGGGTACTGAGAAAACTATTAGGACTAATGGCTGATAGAGTCCCAGGATCTGACTGCCTACATCCTAGGGCAGTGGTTCCCAAACTTTTTTCACTGGGCCGCACTTTTGGAATACAAATTTGCTCGCGCCGCACCGAATTTTTTATTGATAAGAAATACATTCAAAAACAAAAAAAAAACAACTCCTAGCAGTGCTTGATTCATAACATAGAACACAACTACTTTATCATATGATCATGGGACATCCAGAAAGTATAAAACAATTACTTTGGAAAAATATCTAATCCGTGTTTAAATGTTTCTTTGATTGTCCTTGAATCTTCCCGCCACACTTGCCATCTTCTCTTGCCGCACCAGTGTGGCGCGCCACACCCTTTGGGAACCACTGTCCTAGGGTCTTAAAAGAAGTAACTGTTGCGATATTAGATGCATTGATTCTAATTTTCCAAAATGTGCTAGATTTTGGACAGATTCCATCAGATTGGTGAGTGTAACTCCTCTATTCAAGACAGGTGGAAGACAAAAAGCATGAAACTCCAAGTCAGTTAACCGAACATCTGACAGAGGAAAAGTGCTAGGATCTATTAAGGAGGGTGGCACGGCGGCACAGTGGTTAGCACTGCTGCCTCACAGTGCCAGGCACCCAGGTTCAATTCTGACCTCGGGTGACTGTGTGGAGTTTGCACGTTCTCCTGTGTCTGTGTGGGTTTCCTCCGGGTGCTCTGGTTTCTTCCCACAGTCCAAAGATGTGCAGGTTAGGTGGATTGCCCCTTAGTGTCAGGGAGATTAGCAGGGTAAATATGTGAGGTTACAGGGATAGGGTCTGGGTGGGATTGCAGACTCAATGGCCAAATGGCCTCTTTCTGCATTGTTGGGATTCTATGATTCTTTGATGAGGTCATAGCAGGGAACTTAGAAACTCTTACTGTAATCAGGAAATGTCAACATGGTTTTGTGAAAGTGAAATTCTGTTTGACTAATTTATCTGAGTTCTTTGAGGAAGTAACAAGTAACATAGATAAGTGGGAACCTGTAAATAAGGTGTATTTGGATTTCTAAAAGGCATTTGATAAGGTGCCATATCAAAGGTTAGTCCACAGAATAAGAGCCTATGTAGGGGGTACCATATTACCATGGATAGAGGATTGGTTATCTGACAGGAAGCAGACCAGGGATAAATGGGGCATTTTTGTGTTGTCAACCTGTAACAAGTGGAATGCCACAGGGGTCAGTGTAGGGATCTGAACTATTTACAATCAATGCCAATGACTTTGAGGAAGGGACTGAATGTATGAAAGCTAAATTTGCCGATTGCACAAAGACAGGTAGGAAAGTAAGTTGCGAAGAGGACACAAAATATCTGCAGGGATTTACATTCATTAAGTGAGTGGGTAAATATTTGACAGATGGAGTGAATGTGAGAAAAAGTGGACTTGTCCCCTTTGGCAGGAAGAAAAGTAAAGCAGCACATTTAAATAGTAAGGGGCTGCAGAACTGCAGTACAGAGGAATCTGGGTGTCCTAGTACATGAATCACAAAAGTTAATCTGCGGGCTGTGATGAAGTCTAAACGTGGCTTCTTTAGTTTGAAAACTGGGAACTCTGATTCCCAAAGATCTTTGGACCTTTCAGGCATACGCCAGCTGTGAACTGGCCGCACATGCGCAATTTTACCCTTTTACACCCTTTAGGCTGAGGGCAGGTTCTGCGCAGAAGGAAGAAAGAACGGTCTGTCGGCACTCAAAGCTTCGGCATTTATATGAATGATCACTCAGTCGAGGCATGTACAATTCCCATAGCACTGCACCTTAGTGAAGAAGGGAGAAAGAGCCCAGCTGATGGTTGAGTGATTAGTATTCAAAGAGCAGCTTTCCGAGCTTTTTCAGGTACTTAGGCTGTAAATAAACCACCATCAAACTGATCAGTGTTTGGAGGTGCGATCCCATCTCCCTTTCTCTCGTGACTCTCCATCTGAGCAACACTATTTTTTGATATATAATATTCTTTCACAGGATGTGGACATCACTGGCAAGGTCAGCATTTGTTGCCCATCCCTAATTGCCCTGAGTGGCTCACTAAGCCATTTCAGAGGGCAATTAAGAGTCAGCCACATTGATGTGGATCTGGAATTACATGTAGGCCAGACCAGGTAAGAATGGCAGATATCCTTCCCAAATCAAAGAATCACCGAATCCCCACAGTGCAGAAGGGTGCCATTCGGCCCATCGAGTTTGCACCGACTCTCTGATAGAGCACGTTAGCCAGGCTCTCTCCCCCGTCCTATCTCTGTAACCCCACACATTTACCATGGCTAATCTATCTAACCTACACAAATGGACAGTAGGGAATCAGATGGGTTTTTACAACAATAATCAATGGTTAATTTTATGCTTACAATTACTGAAACTAGGTTTCAATTCCAGATTTATTAACTGAATTTAAGTTCTGCTAACTACTGAGGTAGGATGTGAACCCATGTGCCCAGATCAAGTGGGATGTGAACCCATGATCCCAGAGCATTAGTCTTGGTCTCAGGATTACTAGTCCAGTGACATTGCCACTACACCACCTAAGAAATAATTGAAAAGAATGGGGCTGCGAAAGTAAAGGGAGGCAGATAGTAATTATAGCAAGAACAGGAATACTCATAATGAGCAGATTGTTTTATGTTTTATATATCAGGCTCTTTCTTTATTGTCCAGACATGCCGATCTCCTGATTTCGAAGCATTGCAGGCCTAAGACAAAATTACTTTATATTTGCAATGGTGCACTGGTGATCTTGCCTCAGTGATAAACAGTATCATATCAAAAAGTTATGCATGTTATAAGTAAGATTGTTGAATGTGTAAACATTTTGAGCAATTAAAAGTAACAAACTGAAGTCTAAGGGGCCATATGTTTAAACAAATGCATAAGCATATTACAATGTAACTCTAACACATTGCACATTATATCATTTCCAATTAAGTTCATTAATACGCTACTGGCTGATCTATTAAAAACTGGTCAATTATTTTCCTCAGTGATAGAATGTTCTCGTTATTTATAGGGCTGAACAATGATAGAATGTTTTAGTTATTTATAGGTCTCAGCAACAATAATCCCTGTAAACGATTAAGGGCATTCTAATAAACTTCTTGAGTGCAGTTAAATTGCATGATACCAACATTTGTACACATGTTGAATAAATAAAAAATCCTTGCAAACTAGAATCCCAGTGTGATCAGCCTGAATGAGCAGACCGGCAGCAAGGGGAGCTAGGGGCCTCGAGTTTCTAACAATTGCAAATCTGAACTGACATTTATGCATTTGTCTGTTTTGTTTATTTAGCCCTGAATCGAAAGTTTATGCTTTCTGATCAGTTTGACCAGTTATCTCCTTGCACTTCTTTCTTTTGCTCCTCTCAAGCTTGAAGAATTTTGCTCTACTCAGGAACAGAAAAGTTAGGAGCAATCCAGCCCTTCTAGTACGCTCCGCCATTCAATAAGATCTTGGCTGACCTGGTAGTGGTTTCAACTTCACTTTCCTGTCTGCCCCCCCATAACCCTTAACTCCTTGTCCATCAAAACTCTGCCTAACTCTGCCTTGAGTAAGTTCAATGACCCAGCCTCCACTGCTTTCTGGAGAGAATTCCACAGACTAACAACCTTTGAGAGAAAAAAAGTCTCTTCAGCTCCATTTTAAGCGGTAGACTTTATATTCTTAAATAATGTCCCCTGGTTCGAATCTCTCTCAATCGCTACCCTATCAAGTCCCCTCAACCCTTTATATGTTTCAATAAGATCATCTCTCATTCTTCTAAACTTCAATGGGTATAGGACCAACCAGTACAACTTTTCTTCATAAGAGAAGCCCTTCATCGCAGGAATGAATCCAGTAAATGCTTCCTCCTCAAGTGCTCACTGTGTTCAATATAAAACTCGTTGCACCATCTTGTAATCCTGCTGTTTCCCCATGCCACCTAATACCCAGGATCTCAAAACTCAAAAATTCCTTACATCTTTCTTTGTACAATTTATAACTATGAAATCAATGTATGATGACTGCTCAATTTACCTCATCTTCTCTCTTTCACTTTTCAACCTTGTTGGTGTCCTCTATTGTAGCCTTAGCCCTTTACTTAGGTTCCTTGATTTCAAAAGCCAACATGAAGCAGTTTGCAAAGGTGTAAATATTTAAAGAGCCATTATAATATAAGCGAAACAGAAAATTAACAGCTCTGCCTATCATACTATAAGTAAACATGCTTAATGTAGAATGGCATTTATATGATAATATCATTTAGTTAGAATTGAGGTTTTAGTTCCTGAAGGTTAACAGTCTTGTCAGTTGAACTCAAACCAACCAAGTGTCTTGCCTTAACAAACATCTTTCCACAGAACCATAGAATCCCTACAGCCAAGGCCATTTGGCCCATTGAGTCTGCACCTAGTCCACAACCGCACCCCCCCCCCCCCCCCCCCGCCCCCCCATCCTATCCCTGTAACCTCACACATTTACCTTGGCTAACCCACACATCTTTGGACTGTGTGAGGAAACTGGAGCACCCGGATGAAACACACACAGACACGGGGAGAACATGAAAACTCCACACAGACAGTCATCCAAGGCTGGAATTGAACCTGGGATCCCTGGCGCTGTGAAGCAGCAGTACTTTCAATCATTGATACTTGGTGGGAGCAAAACATTTGAAAAGATGTTGACTTGGTGCAGTTGCATTAATGAATGATAACAAGTCTTCACCCCATTTTACATAACTCCTGAGTGAAAGTCAAAATGATCTCATGTCACTGAGTTTGAGTTGCGAAAGTCACCTTTGGCAGCAGGACTTGCCAACATCTGCTTCCTCAATGCACACAGTGACAAATCTTTCAGGGATTTTCGGAGGTGCTGACGTGACATTATGAACCAACATGGCTCAGGAAGCCATCCTAAATTACACAAACATGATCTCACCTTTGGAATGAAACCCACAAAACGAGATGATTCTGCAGATGGAAATGTATACAAATCAATCAAACCATTCTCAACTTCCTCTGCTTCAGCACTATTTAAAATTCAATGACCACAGCTCAGAAACGTAGCAGGTTCAATCCACTATCTATCTGGTAGCTGATTTCAGTCAGTGTAATGTGTCTCACTGGAAAACAAGCCAGATGAACTTAAAGCCAGACTCACTTTTCAAAGAGAACTGAGGGACTGCTGTGTATTCTGTTTCACAGAAACATGGCTCAATTCCTGCTTCACCGGACTGCGCCCTACAACCAGAGGGCTTCTCAATCCACCGAATGGACTGTACAGCGGCCTCAGGCAAGGCTAGGGGGGTGGGATCTGCCTCCTAATCAACAGCTCGTGGTGCCTAGACGTAACAACATTGGCGAGTTTCTACTCAGTAAGAAGTCTCACAACACCAGGTTAAAGTCCAACAGGTTTATTTGGTAGCAAATACCATAAGCTTTCAGAGCGCTGCTCCTTCGTCAGATGGAGTGGAACATTTCCACTCCATCTGACGAAGGAACAGCGCTCCGAAAGCTTATGGTATTTGCTACCAAATAAACCTGTTGGACTTTAACCTGGTGTTGTGAGACTTCTTACTGTGTTCACCCCAGTCCAACGCCGGCATCTCCACATCAGAGTTTCTACTCCCCAGACCTAGAATACCTGACGCTAAAATGCCGCCCCTACTATCTTCTGCGGGAGTTCACTTCTGCTATCCTGACAGCAGCTTACATCCCACTCCACGCGGACGTGAAAACTGTGCTGGACAGAATATACGCCATTACAAATAGCCTTGAGACAAAACATCCTGAGGCCTTGTTCATCATGGCCAGGGACTTTAATCAGGCCAAGCTTAAGAGCATCCTACCAAGATACCACCAACACATCTCCTGTTCCACCAGAGGCCCAAACATCCCAGACCACTGCGACACTAAATATCAAATATGCCTACCACTCTATCGCCTGCCCACACTTTGGCAAATCAGACCACAAGGCTATGCTCCAACTCCCGGCTTACAAGCAAAAACTGAAACGGGAGAATCCATCAAAGAAAGTCGTGCAATTTTGGTCTGTGGAATTGGATGATCTCCTCCGGGGCTGCTTAGAGTCAGTAGACTGGTCAGTATTTAATAACTCTGTGACCAGCCTGAACGAGTACACCACAGTAGTAACTGATTTAATTAGTAAGTGTGTAGAAGACTGTGTGCCAAAGAAGCAAATCCACGTGTTTCCCAACCAGAAACCATGGATGAACAGGGATATCCACTGCTTGCTGAAGTCCAGGTCTGAGGCGTTCAAGTCAGGCGACCCTGACCTATACAAGAAAACCAGATATGATCTAAGAAGATCTATCAAAGATGCCAAAAGACAGTACTGGACCAAGCTAGAGTCCCAGGCTAGCCACATGGACCTCTGCCAATTATGGCAAGGTCTGCAAGACATAACAGGCTACAAGAAGAAGGCATGTAAAATTGCAGATGTCAGAGCAGCTTTCTCGAAGGTCAGCCCACGGAAAGCGACTCGCCTGGATGAGCACTCAGATCCTGCGCGGACCAGCTGGCGGGGGTATTCGCAGACATCTTAACCTTTCTTTAAACCAATCTGAGGTCCCTATCTGCTTCAAAAAGATGGCCATCATCCCAGTACCAAAGAAAAGCCAGGCAGCGTGCCTTAATGACTATCATCCGGTGGCTCTGACGTCCAAAGGTCAGTCATGACAAGAATCAAATCCGGCCTCCCAGATTGCCTGGATCCTCTACAGTTTGCCTACTGCTGCAACAGGTCCACAGCAGACAGCAGATGCCATCTTCCTGGCTTTGCGCTCAACCCTGGAACACCTAGATAACAAAGACACCTACGTCAGACTCTTATTTATCAACTACAGCTCAGCCTTCAACACCATTATTCCTATGAAACTCATCTCCAAACTCTGTGGCCTGGGGCTCGGCTCTTCCCTCTGTGACTGGATCCTGAACTTCCTAACCCACAGACCGCAAACAGCAAGGATAGGCAACAGCACCTCCTCCACGATCATCCTCAACACTGGTGCCTCACTAGGCTGTGTCCTCAGCCCCCTACTATACTCCTTATACACCTATGACTGTGTGACCAGATTCCCCTCCAACTCGATTTTCAAGTTTGCTGACGACACCACCATAGTGGGTCGGATCTCAAACAATGATGAGACAGAGTACAGGAATGAGATAGAGAATATGGTGAACTGGTGCGGCAACAATAATCTCTCCTTCAATGTCAACAAAATGAAGGAGATTGTCATCGAAGCGTAAAGGAGAACATGCCCCTGTCTACATCAATAGGGACGAAGTAGAAAAGGTCGAGAGCTTCACGTTTTTAGGTGTCCAGATCACCAACAACCTGTCCTGGTCCCTCCATGCCGACACTATAGTTAAGAAAGCCCACCAACGCCTCTACTTTTTCAGAAGATTAAGGACATTTGGCATGTCAGCTACGACTCTCACCAACTTTTACAGCTGCACCATAGAAAGCATTCTTTCTGGTTGTATCACAGCTTGGTATAGCTCCTGCTCTGCCCAAGACCACAAGGAACTACAAAAGGTTGTGAATATAGCCCAATCCATCACGCAAACCAGCCTTCCATCCATTGACTCTGTCTATACCTCCGGCTGCCTCGGAAAAGCAACCAGGTCTCTTATACTAATACATGTGACAATAATAAATCAAATCAAATATCCCCGGGCAAAGGAAGGGGTGTGTTGCAAAAATAATAACTCTGGTCCTGACTGCAATGCAGTGGCGATGGATGGATGTTAGCTGAGACTGAATCATGTCTGTTGCAGGTAGTTGCCACAAAATCAGATTGATATCCAGGACTTATTGTCTAAGATCTTATAGAAAGAAAGCTGACCCCTTTGTGGCCGAGAGACATCTATCCCAAAGGACCTGCAAGGCCTCAGGCATTGATCTTCAGTCTGTGAGGAACTAGCTAATCTTTACCACAGGAGCATTGCACAAGACCCCACTTGGAGTACTGCGCGCAGTTCTGGTCACCTCATTACAGGAAAGATGTTGAAGCCATTGAAAGGGTGCAGAGGAGATTTACAAGGATGTTGCCTGGATTGGGGGGCATGCCTTATGAGGATAGGTTGAGGGAGCTTGGTCTCTTCTCCCTGGAGAGACGAAGGATGAGAGGTGACCTGATAGAGGTTTACAAGATGTTGAGAGGTCTGGATAGGGTAGACTCTCAGAGGCTATTTCCAAGGGCTGAAATGGTTGCTACGAGAGGACACAGGTTTAAGGTGCTGGGGGGTAGGTACAGAGGAGATGTCAGGGGTAAGTTTTTCACTCAGAGGGTGGTGGGTGAGTGGAATCGGCTGACATCGGTGGTGGTGGAGGCAAACTCGTTGGGGTCTTTTAAGAGACTTCTGGATGAGTACATGGGATTTAATGGGATTGAGGGCTATAGATAGGCCTAGAGGTAGGGATATGATCAGCGCAACTTGTGGGCCGAAGGGCCTGTTTGTGCTGTGGCTTTCTATGTTCTATGTTCTATATGCAGCCTTGTGCCCACCTACTGCGACATGAGACCGCTACCTCGCCAACTCCCTTACCACTTTCAAAGCCCATAAAAAACCTCTCCCTGTGGTCGTGCCTTTGGCTGCATCCCCACTACTTCCCCTTCCCTGAGATTTCTTGGCCTGCTCGAGCATGGTGTTCCCTCTTGTCACCCACTGCTCTGTAAGGTACTCCAAGACATGGAATGAGCACTACAGAAAAGTAAATAGCAACAGCGACGACATTCAAAAAGTAATTGAGGCATTTTCCCTGGAGCTGTGAATCGTGTGATATAAATATGCTGCCCTCAGGAGGGCAAAAAAAGTCACTTGGAAATGATACACTATAGGGCTGCTGGTAAAAAAGAAAAAGATTTCCATTTATGCAGCATCTTTCATCACCACAGGACCTGCCTAAACTCTTCACTGCCAATGAATTATTTTTGACCTGTTTCTTTTACTGTTGAAACAGAGCAACCAATTTTCACACACCAAGATCAGACAAACAGCAACGGGATGAATGATCAGTTTTTTTTGCAATATTAGTTGAGGAATTATCACTGGCCAGAGTTAAGGCAAGGGATAGCGGATCTGAGGAAAAGCTTTTTCACCCGGAGGGTGGTGAGAATGTGAAACTCACTGCCTAAAAGGGTGGTGGAGGTGGGAACTCTCACAACATTTGACCATAAGAACATAAGACCTAGGAGCAGAAGTAGGCCATTTGGCCCATTGAGTCTGCTCTGCCATTCAATGAGATCATTGCTGATCTGATATAATCCTCAACCCCACTTTCCCGCCTTATCTCCATAACCCTTGATTCCCTTACCAATTAAAGATCTGACTACCTCAGCCCTGAGCATACTTAACGGCCCAGCCTTAACAGCTCTGTGCGGTAAAGAATTCCACAGATACACTATCCTCCGTGAGAAGAAATTCCTCCTCATCTCTGTTTTAATTTGGCGATTTATTCTGAGATTATGTCCTCTGATCCTAGACTGTTCCACAAGTTCTCTTCTACCCTGTCAAGCCCCCTGAGAATCCTATATGTCTCAATAAGGTCGCCTCTCATTCTTCTAAACTCCAATGAGTACAGACCCAACCTACTCAACCTCTCCTCATAAGAAAATCCCTCCATACCTGAGATCAGTCTAGTGAATTTTCTCTGGACTGATTCCAATACCAGTATATTTCTCCTTAGATAAGGGGACCAAAACTGTTCATAGTATTCCTGGTGTGGTCTAACTAGTGCCTTGCCTAGTTTTAGCAAGTATTCCCTTTTCTTATCATCCATTCTCTTTGAAATAAAGGCCAACAATCCATTCGCCTTCCTTATTACGTGCTGAGCGTGCATGCTAACTTTTTGTGATTTATGCATGAGGATTCCCAAATCCCTCCATGCTGCAGCTCCTTTATTCTTCATACCAAAGTGCATAACTTCACATTTTCTTACATTATATTCCATCTGCCAAGTTTGAGAAACATTTAGATGAGCACCTGAACCACCACAACTTATAAGGCTATGGACCAAGTGCTGAAAGATGGGATTAGAATAGATAGGTGCTTAATGGTCGGCACAGACCCAATGGGCCAAAGGGCCTTCTATTCGCTGTAAAACTTTATGAGGTACACTGGACATAACTTCCCAGCAATAGTGCCATGGGATATTTCCAATCCAGCCAAGAGAGTTGACAGGACCTCAATTTAACCTCACAAACTAAAGGTGTTGCATCACTCTCTCTGTACTGCATCATATCATCAGCCTAGGCTATGTGCTCAGGCCCACAGGCTTCTGAAACAGAAATTAAGCAGGTTACCACTGAATCAGGGATGGTCACTTAAAACTGACTCAGATTTGAAAACGCTCACTATCACAGGATACTGATTCTATGGGTGGAATTTAATGCCCTTCCCCTCAGGTAAGTTTGGAGGCGGGGGGAGTGTACAGGAACAGGACCTCGCTGCTATCCTCTTTTGCCCCAACTAAGTCCGAGGTGGGAAGCTCTTAGACGGCCTTCCAGCCTCACCACGAATTGAGGCCCTCACTGGTATTCAGCCAGCAATAGGTGGGTTAGTCAACACGCAGAAAGCCCGAAAAAGCAAATCTCTTTGGGTTTGCTTACTGGTGGTTGGGGAGGGGCTGAATCCAGTGCCTGATCGAGAGACGCGGCACCAAGTGCTGAGAGCCATCCTCTTCCCTCACTGCCCACCCCTTCTCACCTCCCATGACCCCCATCCCGCCCTTATTCACCTGTGCCTGGATCTCTTGCTGACCCTGGGCTTCAGGTAGGCGTATTGCCGGCAGCTGCCACCACTCCCACTGAAACTGCCAGCAATGGATAATTGTCTGCCCCTGATTGGCCAGCATCACATGGGGGCAGAATTTTTGCCTATTCCAGCTTGGAAAGGCCTCCCCCCCCAACTGTCTGCCAGCCACTTAATATGGTGGGCCTTACCCAAATGGGGGTGCCGTGGAGCTGTTGCCGACTCTCCAGCCAGCAGGCAAGACCCTCTCAGTTCCAGGGTTAATTGCTGTCCTATCTGCCCACATGCTTTTGAGAAAAGTAACAAATAATAAAAACAATCAAACAGCAGGAGGACAGCGGAGGCCATCTTGCTTTTTATTAGAGCCCTTCCAGCTTTTGGGATCAGAATGCTCAGGTGAAAGACACCATTCATCCTGGAATGTGCTCACAAAGAGGATGTTTAAGAGCCTGTGGTTCCCCACCATCACAGTACTACATTTTTCTGAGGGTCTCTGTCTATTGGGCCTCTATCTGTCCTTGAGTCACTGCAGTGCCAAAGACCTGGACGTGAGGAGATTAGAATCAGTGTGACGCAGAGAATAGCTGCAGTTAGTGATTTTGATACGTTAAACATTCACCAAATACTAAGAATGTAAATAGGGGCAAGTTAGGACTCATCTGTGGTAGCTTTTGATAACAAACACTCATCTTAAAGCACACATAGGTCACATTACTCATGGGGACTCTTATTCATCATATTACACTTACAATAGCGCAAACCTCAAGGATTAGATTACAGAATGTCAACAATTTCATTTAAATATTACCCTCACTAAGCAATGGGTAGTTTATGTGAAAAAACAAAGTGTTACATTGAGTTGGCTAATCTGGTGTGGGGTTACAAATGAGTGTCCTACAATTGACCTCAGTCTGCCACACCAGGGAGAGAAACCTGAACTAACCAGGACTCCAATAGGAAGGTTGTGTGCCTGTGTCACTATGACGTTTGCATCCACCCTCCCTCCATTCCCCCCACAGGTAGACACTTTGCCAACACTCACTACCTTGCTAATTCCTACGGAGCCAAGCACCAGGTATGTGTTAGTGCTCCCATGATGTGGAGATGCCGGCGTTGGATCCCATCTGGGTCGCACGGCTGCACCTTTAGTGCTCCCAGGCAGACATGGAGAAAACTGAGTTTGCTGGAAGGAAATATACTAATGTTACACTTCTGGCAACTCCAGCATGAATCCAAACAATATAATCAGCATGAACTGAAATGGTGGAATTCTCTATTTTATAAATGCTCCCATCTCAAACTAAGAACAATTCAGTTCACTTGTACAGGTGATCTCCACTGTGGAAGCAGAGGTTGGATTGGTGGTTGGGATCTGGCACCGCTCATTGCTGCTTTCACACTGACACTTGTTCAGATGCAGTTCTGAGAGATCAGCATCCATGAGCATTTAATCTGACTGAATTGGCAGCAGAATGAGAGACGTTAGTAGCTCACTGGCGGCACTCTCACCTGTAAGAAGGTTGCAGATTCAAGCCCCCTTCCAAGCTCTCAGGCACATCATCCAAGCTGCCGCAGCCACTAAGGGAGTGCTGCTGTCTTTACAATGAAACAATTAATGAGGTTCTGTCTGTCCTCTCAGGTAAGATACCACAACACTATTTTGAAGAAGAGCAGACAGGGTATCCAGGACGTCCTGGTCAGCCTCACTATGAAATATTGTAAGGTACATTGCAGTGGGGTCAGAGAGTCTGGGTTTCCCAAATATAAACTCTGGACGATGCTTCATGGCTGCCACCTTTCTGGTACCCGGACAAAGTAGAAACTAAGCTGATTTTGGCATCACGACAGTTTAGAACGTGGGTTTCCTCCGGGTGCTCTGATTTCCTCCCACAGTCCAAAGATGTGCGGGTTAGGTTGATTGGCCATGCTAAATTGACCCAGTGTCAGGGGATTAGCAGGGTAAATAATTGGGGTTACGGGAATAGGGTCTGGGTGCGATTGTGGTCAGTGCAGACTCGATGGGCCAAATAGCATCTTCTGCACTGTGGGGATTCTATGATTCTATGAATATCTGGCCATTATCACATGCTGTTTGTGGAACCTTGCTGCTAGATTTCCTACATTATAACATGGACTGCACAAAATGTGTCTCTAAAGCATTTTGGGATGCTCTAAGATTGTGAAAGGGGCTTTGTATAAATGCAGGTTAGGGTCATAGAGTTTTACAACACAAAAAGGGGCCCTTCGGCCCATTATGCCTGTATCAGCCATCAAGCACCTAGCTATTCTAATCCCATTTTCCAGCAGTTGGTCTGTAGCCTTGTGTGCTATGGCGTTTCATGTGCTCATCTAGTGTTTTTCCTTTTTTTGAAAACTGGGTAAGGTACATTCCAGTGGGGTAAGAGAGCCTGGATTTCCCAAATATAAACACTGGAAGATGCTTCATGGCTGCCACCTTTCTGGAACCCGGACAAAGTAAAAACTAAGCTGATTTTGGCATCACAGCGGTTTAGAAGGTCAAAATGAAGTTAGCATTGGAACAGAGGGTGCAGCTCATCCTGCTACTTAACTAATGTGTGTAAAGTGCTTTACCTCTTCCAGCAATCAGGCTGGCCTCAACTCTTCATTGAAAGTTGCAGTGACCTGGGACCCCAGCCCTCAGACGTGTGTCCCTTTAAAACTACAAACAAAAACGGCAGAACCTCCATCATTTTATTGAAGGAGGCATTGTTCCTCTTGTAAAACTGTTAGGAAAGATGGGCCGCGATTCTCCCATTGCAACCCTCAACTTTTCTGACGGGTCGTGGTGGGAGATGTGCGTCGCCGGACGTGAACCGGGATTTGTGCATGCGCCGGGAACACATCTGCATCTCCCAGAGCGGCAAACAGTCGCCGGTCAGACCACACTGGAAACCGGCAGGAAGGCAGGTAAGTAATTTAAATCTTTTAAAAATATGTTTTAAATATGTTTATTAGTTCATTATCGGGTCCTTTCAGGTCCCAATTGAATCTCCCACTCCGTCAGGAGTACTTAATTCCGGCGAGGTTCAAACTAGCTCCCCACTTTTGGGGAACCAGCGGGAAACCCCGCCGGAATGAAGGGGGTGGCAATCGGGGCCTCGCAGGGGGTCAGGCAATGGGAGGTGGTGCCCCCTGGGCATGGGCACCCTGGCAGTGCCAGCCTGTGCCCCCAGCACTGCCCAAGGGACAAAGTGCCCATGCCCAGGGGACACTTTGGCACCAAGGGGGCGAGGCTATTGTGAGTGGGGCCTAATGGCAATCGGTGGGGGGGTCCCGCTGCCAGTCTGCAGACAGGATTGGTCTGGGATGGAAGGAGGGCAGCGATTGGGATGGGCTGCCTCCAAGGGGGTCTGACCCCAGGGGGGTTCAGTTGGGGGGGGGGGGGGTTCTGCCGTGGTGAGGGAGGGTGGGGGGATCGCCACTGCTGGGGGGTGGGGCCTGGACATCGGGGTGCTCTGGGACGAGGGGGTCAGGGCTGGCCCGGAAATTTCTGTGGGGGCTGCGATTGGGCTGTTTGGGGGTGGGGGGCTGGAGGTGCAGCACTGCAGTGGTCCTGGGCTGGCCAGCGATTGGGCTGGCCAGAAAATGGGAGGTTGACAGTTTGGGGCCGCTGTGCATACGCACAGCTCCAGAACTATCAAACTCTGGCACGAATAGGCCCCGCCCCCCCGGATTTATAATGAGATTCATGACTGGGACCTCTGCAGTGTACAGAGTGCGGAGATTCAGGTGAAAAGCTGAACTAACAGAACAGTTGGGATTTAGAACAGTTCTCCCACCAATTCAGCACTTTTGGGAGAATCGCAGCCATGATTCCTGAAAGAGGACCAAGCCCAGTCAATGATGTAATCCCAGCCAGACCATCGCCATGCGCTTCCCATGACATTACCATCCCTGTGCAGTTTGGTTGGGTTCCCATTTGGAAGTCACTGCTGTTCCCCCGCTTAACATTTGTTGTCGATTCTATTTCCCCTCCTCCTATCTGCAGATCACTGGCTCACACTGAGGTGCACCTAGTGAAATGCCGAGTGTGCAGGAAGAATGGTCTGGGAAAATCAGGGAGTCACAGCCCATGGCATCTTCCCTGGTTCTCCCGACCCACACTCTCTGTAGTCTCTCAGAATGCTCAACTGAGGAAGCAAACTGAGCTTATAGGGCTGCCGTCCAGTATGACAGCAAAACCGCTACATTTCAGGGTAGATTTTCTGTTTCCACCCATGAGTGCAACTCATTGCAGATCAAGGCAACTCCACCTCGCAACCGACCTGGTTTTAATTTCTATTGGAACAATTGGAAGTGGGCCATTTTCAATGATGGGCAACCAATCAGCTGCACTGGCTTCACACTGATGAGGCATGTTGAAGATACAAACCCTCGAGTGTGAGGCTAGACAGTGAGTAGTGCCAACTATTTGGCAGTGGCAGGCATCACAGACTCTGATCTGATTTGACCTGACATCTACACGCAAGAACCTTCCGGAAACACAGTTGGGAACGGGGCGCTGACTGCCTTCCCCCTCTCTGTTGTGCTCCAAAATGCCACCCACTCCTGCAGAGATTAGGCAATTTAGCAGAGCCTGGCTTCTCCTGATCTGAATAATTCAGTCGCACAATGAACAATTGTCCTCACCTCCTGAATTCTTTTTCTCTGCTTCAAACCCGCTTTAAACTTTGATTCAAAAAAAAAATCAGTTATGCAAATTGAGGTGAAGTTACCTACGCCTACAGTGACCATTCGTTATCTGGATGAAGTCATGTTAATAGTCAACTCTGAGCAATTGAACTTTGCGCTGTTTGACTGTAAAGCATTATTTAGCTCAGTTAATCTGATATGACAATGAAAATAAAGGCACTTCCTTTTAGACCCAGGGAGGTAGTTAATAACCGATGAGATAATCAGTGTCATAGACACTAACAAAGGAACAGCTCAGTATTCACTCTACAACAATGTTCTAGCTTTGGTTGAGATGTTGACTGTAACAATCATTTTAGCAGAGAATAGGGGATCCTGGTGATTGTAATTGCTACGGAACTGATCGACCCTGTAACAACCTTTAATCACCTGACAATTACTCCGCGACAGTGATGACCTGTTAACTGTGCAATTGAATGACTCATTTGATGTTATGAAAAGACTGGTGCATCCTGCTAGGATTTGTGGAGTTTCCTACAGAAATGATCCTTCACTATTCCAGTGGTTTTGAGTAGCACAATCTTCACCCTGGACAGTCCTTGATTTAATATTCAAATGGTTGATGTCAGGCAGGGTGCAATGCTACAACTTGACACAGTGCCCATGGGATGGTGCGTAGCTTGATGTCCTACATCTTACATTATGCAGAAAATCCTGCTGGAAATAAGCATGTGAGGATGCTTCCCGTCTCCCCACAGTCTGACAACACTCGCCATATAAGTTTACAGTTGAGAAATGAACACACGGGAGAGGTACTGGAGATATGACTGACATAACAGAATCATATGCCAGTGATGGAAGTCACAGGACTAAGCCATTTTGCCCGTTACGCCAGTTTTGTCACCAAGTTAGCTTTATATTTCTTATTCCAATTCACCACACTCCCTTCAATTCTTCTAATAACCTTAATCACTAAGAAAATATCTCCCTTTCAAATTCCCCAATACATAGGACACCAACGACATTTAGGGTCAAAGCATTCCCCGTTATCACAACCTGTGATATGAAAAGCGTGTCCTAGATTCTCTTTAACTAGCTCAGTTTTAGGATTCTGGCTTAGATTTTGGTCTTCACATCCTTGACAGTAACATGATTTTGATTTATTATTGTCACATGTATACAGTGAAAAGTATTGTTTCTTGCGCGCTATGCCGTGCATAGGGAAGGAAAGGAGAGAGTACTGAATGTAGTGTTACAGTTCTAGCTAGGGTGTAGAGAAAGATTGGTGGAGTGACTTGGTGGAGCAAATCCTCCACCTTTTTTAGAACCCACCTGAATGAAAATCAGGCAAGTGTTATTACTGGTGGGGAATTCGCTCTGCAGGATTACTGGCCTGCAAAGATATAAATCCAACCCTCGTCCTGGACTCCCTTACTGGAGAGGAGATTCATTTACTTTTTACCTCGTCAATTCCCTTTGTTAGGCCTATTAACCTCATGGAATATAGCCCAATGTTATCAGGCTATAAGTCTCTGACGAAGGGTCACCCAAACTTGAAACGTTGGCTCTATTCTCTCCCCACAGATGCTGTCAGACCTGCTGAGATTTTCCAGCATTTTCTGTTTTTATCCTATTGTCCTAACTTGGTCCCTTTATTCTAAAATAAAGATATTCTTTCTAAGATGGAGTACCTGATACTGGAGCCAATATTCCCAGCACCTTGTAAATTTGCAGGAGTATTTCCTTGCCTTTGTGTCTGGACCTTCTAGTCATGAGGCCCAGATCCTATTGGCCCTTAGATCTTGCTATGCGCTTGTGAGTTATATTTTAATGACCAATGTACTTCAATCTTAATTTGTTCATCACCCTCCCCAGAAGCATTCACATGTATTGCTGTTGGCTATCCTTAAAGTCAATCATTTCAGGAGGGGCGGGAGGTGATTGGAGAGAAAAAAATTACATCTTCACATTGATTTAAAAAAAACACTACTTCAGGTAAGCAAAGAATCATAGACTCTTACAGCACAAAAAAGGACGTCTGTGTTTGTGTCAGCCCATTAATAGAGCCAGCCATTAGTCCTACTTCCCTGTTCTTTCCCCATATAGATGGATGAGGAAGATCTATTCAGTAGCAGAAAGGTCTCCTAAAACTCAGTTCACATCAATGTATCCTGACTGTTTAGGGATTCATTTTTAAGTGGTGTTAAAACTCAATGGAATGGACAATCTGGCACTGTGTAAAGCACAGTAAGATGTCTCACAGCACCAGGTTAAAGTCCAGCAGGTTTATTTGGTAGCAAAAACCACTAGCTTTCGGAGCGCTGCTCCTTCGTCAGGTAAGTGGGAGTTCTGTTCACAAACAGGGCGTATAAAGACAGAAACTCAATTTACAAAATAATGGTTGGAATGCGGGCCCTGTGTAAAGCAGGCAGTTGACCCACTGCTGTACAATGAATGTCTAACTGGGAATGCTAAAATTGAACCCTTAAATTCTCAACCAAAGCTTCACTGTTAAACACAGTGGCAACTTGGTATTCACCACCCAAGTTAACCTTGTAAATGTAAATGTTGCCATGGTCCCAGAGGACCATAGGGTGCTTTCTCCTTTGAGGGGAGGAGCTGACTGGAGGTGATTAAACCTGAGGACCACTACACCTCAAGTAAGGGACAAGGTTGAGAATCACCTCAGCCAGTATGGTAATTGAACTGTGTTGCTGGCGTCGCTCCAAAATGGTTTATTGTAATGAGTAATTGATGAAACTATCCAAGCCAGATGTTTTGTGAATGGGTAAAGAAATGATTGGTCTCTCCCTTTTAATGAGAAGCGATTGGTAGCCAACAATGTAGGAAATGAAATATTTTCAAAAAAGGAATGTAGTGCTTCACTCTAAGCGTAGCATCTTTTCTGAAATTTCACCCATTTCTTCTTTTCCAGCAAGGGTTGACTTGTTGCTAAGGAATGGATTCATATAATTCAGTTGCCCTCCAGTCCCTTGCCCAAATCATGGTATCATAATCAGGAATAGGAGTCCTGGCCTATTTCCATCTTTGGGGCCAAATGAATCAACTCATTCAGCCCAGGCTGGAGGTTGAACTTGTGATCATACTAATCTACGTGGCTCAGTTACTCATTGGATAAAAATCGGTGAGCCAGCAGGGAAGACAATGCTAGTATTGAAATAGCTTTTATAATATTTTGGAAGGTTTGTGGTTCTTTCTTGTGTATCTGACAATTAGTGAAAAGACAGTAGGCCCACATTGGAAAAGGTTCTTTAATAAGCACTTAAGAATGGGCTGAACAGAGTTTTGAGTTCGAAAGACTTAAACTGATAATGTCATATCCCCATCTCTTTCTGTTCTGCGGAAACCTGTATAAATCTTTCCTGCTATTTCTGCCTTGGCTATCTCAGTTACTTCCTCCAGCCCCACAATACTCCAAGAATTTTTTGTTCCTCCAATTCTGGATTCTTGTGCACTCACTCAATACTTTGCCCCACCATTGCCTTCCCATTCTAAAGCTCTGAGAATCCCCTTGAAACATCTCCACCTCTCTTACCTCCTTTAAGACACTTCTGACAATTTACCCTTTTGACCAAGATTTTACTTGTGCTTTTCTCTCCTTTGTTGGCTCACTGTCAATTGTCTTAGGCTGAAATTTGCCAGCCCTTCCAGTCCCACCGATGGCAGAAAAGCTGTTGACATTGGTGGGACCAGAAGGTCCTGCCACTGGCCAATGGCAGGCAATGGGGGAGGAGGGGGGGGAGGGGGGGAGGAGGAGGAGTGGTGGGCGGGGGTACAGGGTGCAGACAATCCCATTCTTAGTCTGAGTAGGCTCATGTGAAGTGCTTTGGGGAATTTTACTACAATAAATGTGTTAATAGCCATCATTGTTGAACCTTTCATATCTTACTCCACCACAACTACTCCCTCAAGATGCTTGGGCCCTTCCTCCAGTTTATGGGGGCAACTTTAACTTTGGGTGTAAAAAGAACAATGAGGTAATTAGCTTCCTGTTATTCGCCTGGCCAATTTTCCTCTTCATCATTGCCAGCAATTTGATCTCATCTATTTAACACGGTCGCCCCTGGTTAAAATTTCCCCATAACTCTCTGTGAAGTGTGCTTTTTGAATGGGTTCCACCTTTTGAATCATTCTTTCCTGTTGCTCTCCCCATATATACTCACACACCTGGAATCTGATCTGCTGCAGACCCTCACTTAACCCTGCAGCACAGCCAAATTCACTACAGCGGAGAGGGAATAAACAGAAGTGATCCCAGGTTTTGGAGCAGTTGTTGATGCCAAATTAATTTAGCCTCCCAGCACTTCATCGAAAAAAAAGCACCAATCTGTCTGATGTAGAGAACAGAAAAGGATTTCAAATCGTATCTGCAAAGAGACAACTATTTTGTTTTTCGAGAGTCAGTGATGTTGAACACTTGTGAAATTAGACCAGTCACTTGAAGTTCTGCTGACCCCACAGTCTTGAGCTTTAGAGGATTTTGTATGTAACGTGGCTCTGAATGGTTCTCCTCATCTGTAGTTATGTGATCTAGAGATTATTAAATAGTTCCATCAATGTGATGGCATAATTTAATTATATATCTACACAGTGTCATGAGAACACAGAAAGAAAGTTCATGCCTACAATTTTCCAAGGACTCATTCTTGCCTGGGTACGGCAAAGATACACACCGACACGGAGAGATGTAGGAGAAAATAAGATGTTAAGTTACTCGAGGACAATCTTGTCCTGCTTCTATCAAACGGTTATATAGAAGTACTGTCAGGGCCTGAAATGGTTTAGAAGTAAGTCCCTCATTAACCCCATTGTACAGCATTATCTCTCATTACATCTATTGTGAGCAGAATCCATCATCTCTCTAATCTTCAGATGTTGGATATTTGGCTCCAGCCGATCAGATAAATAATTGAGATCAAACCACACATCAGGGTTGTAATCAAGATGGTGTTTGCACAGGGGAATTTTCAAATAGGGAAGGGGAATTTCACTTCTTTGATTCTCAATCATATGAATTGAGGATTTGAATCAATTGCACTATTTCATCCACCTGCCTCAGGAACATTACTGCATTTTTTCCAAGAATGTGCTCCATTTTCTCTTATATAACGGGCAATTTAGATAGAAATGATCTTTTGTGTATCTGAGACCTCTAACCTGGCAACAGCAGAGATTACCTGCAGCTATGCTTGCTAGGTTATTGTGTCAGAATGCTGTAATGAAGATATGGCTAGGGTCATGAATTCTTGCACAAATTTTTGAAAAACACTCAGGGATCGTAGAAGGTTAATATCTCACTTAATAAGATACTCACCTTCTATTCAAAATTTAAGATTATTTTAACCCTCAAATAAAACATTGGAATCGAGAGTCCCATTCTTTGCATTTACAATGTATGTTAAGCCTATAAGTTGGCACTTCAAAAATGTGCATTGGGCACCACTGTAGTTTTATTAGCCCCTGCATTTTTCTGGGACTGTCTCTCTCTGTGAAGGCAATTTAGAGCCCACATTCTCCGCCTGCGGGAATGGCAGCATGTGCTAAAAATCTGGAGAGTGCGAATTGCGCCGACAAGGTTCCAAGTTCTGACCTTGCCGGCCCCTCATTAGTGGAGTGGTGTGAAACATGCCGTGGGACTTCAGAATGCTCATTTTAGTACATTAGCGAGCACTCTCTCCGGGACTTCCTCCCTGACCTAGATGTGAACTTGTTGTGGGTGTCTCCCCGGGGTGGTAAAGCTAAGTATAGTCCCTGGGGCAGAGGGACATGGCCAGGCAGTGGCCTGGCCCTGCCCCTTGGCACTGATTGACACTCATGATGTGGAGATGCCAGCGTTGGACTGGAGTAAACACAGTAAGAGTTTTAACAACACCAGGTTAAAGTCCAACAGGTTTATTTGGTAGCAAATGCCATTAGCTTTCGGAGCCCTGTTCCTTCGTCAGATGGAGTGGATATCATGGAAAGCTAATGGCATTTGCTACCAAATAAACCTGTTGGACTTTAACCTGGTGTTGTTAAAACTCTTACTGATTGACACTACCAGTTTTGCACCACCAGAGGAAGTTAGAGAAAACAGAAGAAAAGAAAGGAAACATCCCCAATCTGGAGCACTCACAATTGAAAAAAGTATTAGCGAAAGGTTTACTGCCTCTGTTTAATAACTTAAAAATGTGATGTTATCTGTTTTTTGTCACTCACAGATGGTAGGAGATCAAAACTACAAAAAATGGAAAGATAGAGAATGAAGTTAATCCAGATTAGTGAGGTTTGAACAATCCAAACCTTTGCCAGATAGAATAATTTTAAGGTCATGGATTTAAATGTCTCCTCCAAATGGACAGAAATATATGTTCCCCTGCCAGCAGGTTTGTAGGCTTGGGGGATGGTAGGGGTGACCGTGAAATTTTCCAGTAGGCCTTCCCATGGGTTCCTGCCCGCCTTGACCTCTGCAATTTTATGCAGGTTGGGCAAGGCCGAGGCTGGTCTCAGAAGTTGATTCTGACAATAGTTATTTTTGATGAATTTAACGCACCAGAAATTTATTTCAAGACTTGCACCTTTCATGACCTCAGGACATCGCAAAAGACTTTATAATCACTTAAGTACATTTGAAGTGTAGTCACCTCTGTAATGTAGGAAACATGGCATCCAATCTGTGCACCAAGGGGCCTCGCAAACACCAGTGTGATAATGATCAGGTAAAGTTATTCGCTGCTCCCAATGCGGTCCTCCTCTATACAGGGGAAACTAAATGCAGATTGCGTTACCACCTTGTGGAACACCTTCACTCAGTCTGCAAGCATGACCCCAATCTTCCTGTTGTGTGCCATTTTCACTCAGTACATTGCCCTCATACCCACATGTCCATCCTTGGTCTACTGCAATGCTCTGGTGAAGCCTTGCGCAAGTTGGATGAGCAGCATCTCACCTTCTGGTTGGGCACATTGCAGCCCTCAACGTTCAGCAACTTAAGATTTTGACCTTTCTCCTCTGCCTTAAGCACCCCTTTCTTCTTTTCTTTAAATATTCCATATTGCCTCAATGCAAAGCATCCCATCCCTCTCTCACACCAAATCATCTGTTGTTTGATCTTAAAGCTGTTCCTTTTTATTGCAGTTTCTACAGCTCTAACATGTTCTCCCTCCCTTCAGTTCTGACGAAGAGTCTATGGACTCAAAACATTAACTCTGTTTCTCTCCTGATAGATGCTGCCAGACCTGCTTAGCTATTCCGGTGTCCTCTATTCTGGTTTCAGATTCCAGCGTTTTTGTGATGTTCTTTGAATGATAAATATTGTCCCGGACCTCAAAGTGAATTGCTGCTTCTCTTCTTGGACTAGTGCTTCAGAATCTTTGACACCTGAAAGGCAGCACCTCCGACAGTCACTTTGGTTAGTATGCTAAGCATGTCAGCTCAGAATTTGTGTTCAAATCTCCAGAGTGGGGTTCAAACCTGCAACTTGTCTCGAGTGAACCACAGCCTCCCAAGTAGTTTAGAGACAAAGCAGCCTTCACCTTAATGCTCAATATGCTGAGGATGGCTCACCTGGGGGCTGAACATAGTCACTTTAAATAAAATATGGGTCAAGACAATTTGGCCCGAGTTAATGACATTTTGAAACTCTATCATGGGGACAAAGATATTTTGAGTTCAGCTCAGTAGTCCAGTCTCCCCTGCAGAGAATGCCACTGTGCATGCCCAATGTGGAACATCTTACAGTTCTGACACCACAAGGATCTGGACCGCGACAGGCTTGGAGAAAGAAGTCCAGCACAGGAAAGAAAACAGGAAATGTGGTGAATCTCCCCAGTGGGGCTTCTCTCTGCCAGGAATCCCACCACTTGCTTCTCTGCTGCAATGATTCAGTCTCTTAGATGGCTTCCATGAGTTGCAGGGCAATATCGCCCCTTTGTATAAACAATTCCTGTTTTCCATCTCCACTTCGCCCAATCAACTTGGGTTTAAATACAGAATATTTTACAGAAATCCTTTGTATCACAGTATAACCACTCCAATCACAAACGCAGTGAGGAATTATGCTGCAACTTACTTTACTGTCACCTAACACAGTCGACCTTTAACTGCAAACAGGATCTGCAGCTTATCAGATTCTAAATATAGGGATTTTAGAGCCTAATACATCCTGTGTACCATGCTAGTAATATTCTCTGTGTAAAGTTGCTAATGATTTGATTGTGTGTCAATCAGTCTCTCCCACCAAATGCTGAAGTGTATTAGCTATGCTTCACATTAGGAGCTCTCAAACAGAGATTGGACGGAGGTTTTCAATCAGTCCACCAAAACTGCATCCTTTAAGAATAAAATATTTTCATAAATCTTGTTTGTAAGGTCAACAGAAAAAAAGAGCAAAGCCAGTATAGGGGAGGCGATGGCCTAGTGATATTATCACCAGACTATTAATCCAGAAACTCACCTAATGTTCTGGGGACCCGGGTTCAAATCCCGTCATGCCAGGAGGTGGAATTAGATTTCAATTTTAAAAATCTGGAATTAGGAATTTACTGATGACTATGAAACCATTGTCGATTGTTGGAAAAACCCATCTGGTTCACTAATGTCCTTTAGGGAAGGAAATCTGCCGTCCTTACCTGGCCTGGCTCCAGAGGCACAGCAATGTGGTTGACTGTCAACTGCCCTCTGAAATGGCCTAGCAAGCCACTCAGTTCAAGGGAAACTACGGCTGGGCAATGAATGCTGGCCAGCCAGCGATGCCCAGATCCCACGAATGAATAATAAAGGTTAATTACCAATGTTAGTGGTGTCTCATTTATTAATAAAAATGTGTTTCAAAATCAGCTAGATTTCTTTTCAATCGCTGCCAAAAATGAGAGTGTTTAACTCATTCCACTGATATGAGGTTGGGTCAATTTGACGTCACCCCAGCTGTTGATGGTGAAGGAGAGGACACTTCTCCTCCTCACCATCTGTTAGTGACAACTGGCAGTGGGTTCATTTCCCAGCAGGCCATGCAGTTCGTGCTATCCTGCTGCCTTGTTTAAATCTGGTAAGCAGAGCAACAGCTCAGTGAGCTCTGATGCCCATTTTGTGGGATAAATTGACCAAGAATCAATCAGAGAATGGTGCTGAATGTTTAGTTGCTGTTACTTTCTGTTCCATATACAGAGGACATATCTAGACAGCGGGTTATGGTGCCCAGCACGGCACAGGTCCAGATCCCAGGTGTATCATTAGTGCAAAGTGCAGGTGACCATGGCTTTGTGGCCTTTTGGCTAAGATCAAGCGTAGAATCAAGAGTGAGATCAGGTGTAATGCCTATTAATGTCAGCTTGGATCTAGTATGGCCCTTCTCTGGGAACCGTGAATTGGATTCAATTTGAATTTGAACTGGTCTTTGAAGAAAGCAAGGAAATGGATTAAAGGCTTGCCCTGTCCTCTCTGTGCACTGGCTTTGTACTCTGAGAAAGGAGTAAAATTTAAAAAGATGACCTTTAATATTGGGACGTTGGCCTTGACTTTAGGTTCACGTTACATATGGTGATCCATCTGATTTTGTGTGTGTGTATATGCTGCATTTTTAACCACATAACAGGACCTACTCTTAGAAAAACAGTTATCTTTGAGGGAGTCTGTAAAATTTGTATAACTCAGCAGGGAGCCCACACAAACATAAAAGATTGAAGACCCTGTTTTCCATTGTCCGTGTGCTAGGAATGATGACACTCAATGCAAGTCATGGTCCTCCTGTTTTCTTTCCCCCTTTCCTCCTGTTTTCGGATATTTAAGCTTTTGAAACTTTATCTTCTTGTACCTTCTCAATCTCTTTCCACCATTATTGGCAGTCGTGTCTCCAGTCATCTAGGCCCAAAGCTCTGGAATTCTTGCTTAAATCTCCCTGTCTCTCTATTCTCCTCACCTTCTTTAAGATGCTGGAGTATTGCATGCAGTTTTGGTTTCCCTACCTCAGAAAGGATATACCTGCCACAAAGAAAATGCAGTGGAAGTTCAGAAAGCTGATCTCGGGTTTGGCAGGACTGTCCAAGAGGAGAGATTGGTTCAACTGGGCCTGTATGCACCAGAGTTTAGAAGGATGAGAGAAGACCTGATTGAAATGTATCAAATCCTAACAGGGTTGGACAGACTAGATGCAGGGAGGATGTTTTCCCTGGCTGGGAAGACTGGAACCAGGGGGCACAGTCTCAGGATACAGGGTAGACCGTTTAGGACTGAGGTGAGGAAGGGCCTACTCCTGCTCCTAGTTCTTATGTTTCTATGCTCCTTAAAATCCAGCTTTCTGATTAGGCTTTGAGGCAGAGTTGCTAATATTTTGCTCAGCGCCTACCTTGACTGTTTGCACTGCCGTGAAGCAACTCAGGACATTCTTCCTCCTCTAAAGATGCTATATGAATAAAAGTTGTTGTTATTGCTCTTCTATTGGGTGGGACTTTTATGCAGCAAGAAAATAGGGCTTTGGCTGAGTTCAAAGTGGTTGGGAGGATGTTCAGGCTGCAGTGCTTCTTCGTTCAAAGCAGTTAAAGAGCAAAATAAACAGTTAAAATAATAAAAACAAGAGGAGAGAAAGAATACAGATGAGAATATAGAGAAAGAATGAAGAGCAGAATAGATTTGAGCTGAAGTTTTTGAAATTTATATATATATTTAAAAATGTACCGACACATTCATTTTAATTGAACAGTACTAATATTATTAGTAATAAAGCTTTCCCTAATGGTAACATTAATTTATTAATGCAATATTGTTTCCGCATCGATCTGTGTGGCGACTGGAAAACATAACCACCTTCAGTACCTTCAGATTCCCCAGGTACTGAAGCATTGGTATCAAAGGGTTCTTAATTTGCCTTACTACGATAACAGTTATACATTTTGGGCGAGAAAATGGATGATCCTGCTCACCAGAGCTCAGCTGGGACATGCACTGCCTAATATGGCATCATACCATTAATATTAGGTAGGCTCTGGTTGCAGTCCCTTATAGAGTCAGCCAATCTCAGTCATTGAAACAAAGTTAGCTGCAATCTTGCTGAAACGGGCAGGGGGAGAGAAACGGAAACACAAAACTCCTGCCCCGACTACCTTTTCAGGTCACTATCCAGTCAAGGAGGATTTGTTAAACCGAGGTAGTTTTTAATGAAAATTGATAGGATGCAAAGTTCCAACTGAATGAAATATTACACACTGCAGGGGAACCTGTTGAAGAGCCATGGCCTCCAAATGTAAATGGAGTCCTGTTTCAAGGATCAGCCAGCAGGGCAGTGGTTGAAGGCACTGTGCAATGAAATAGTAACCACAACAGAGCAGGGGATATCAGGTTAATCACTCCTCTCCCACTGTGTCAGCGGATGTCAGCTGAGGTGTAATTTAGGGAGCTCTCTATGGCTTCAGCATCCTGGACTAGGCTAGAATCATCACGAACAGCTGGCAGTCTCCAGCAGAAGACTAATCTCCAGGAGCTGCTGTGAGCAACCCCGGAGAGAAAGTCAACAGGGCATATAAAAGAAAATGTAAGAGCAAAGTACTCAGGGTGCTGGGGATCTGAAATAAAAAGCAGAAAATGTTGAGAAAAACTCAGCAGGTCTGGCAGCATCCGTGGAGGGAGAAACAGCGTTAACCTTTCAAGTCAAGTGCGACTCATCATTGGAATTGGAATTATATTTAAAATTGCACTGTGTTCATTTTTTCTGAAACCTTGTTTATTGGTTAGAAAAATATTGAATATGGAGGATAAAAAGACTTTGCCTGATTGTGAGGAATCATCCAATCAAATTATGATGAATCTATTTACTTTCCACTTGGCCGAGAATAATAGAATCACAGAATCCCTACAGTGCAGAAGGAGGCCGTTCGGCCCATCGAGCCTGCACCGACAACAGTCGCACCCAGCCCTTATCCTCGTAACCCCATGTATTTATTTTGCTAATTCCCCTAACCTACACATCTTGGGACACTAAGGGGGCAATTTAGCATGGCCAATCAACCTAACCCGCACATCTTTGGACTGTGGGAGGAAACCGGAGTTCCCAGAGAAAACCCACGCAGACACGAGGAGAATGTGTAAACTCCACACAGACAGTCACTGAGGTTGGAAGGCGGTGTGTCATGACAACAGGAAGTGTTGGTCAACCAATGGTAGGAGAGTGGGGGTGGGGCAGTTAGAGGCAAGAATTTGTGTGATAAAATCACCTGGAATGCGTCTAACCAGAGTTGACCACTTGAAGCAGGAGGAAAGAAAAGTATATCAATCAGTCACTGTTCTTATTTCCATCCACTCGCCAATGACTCCTGCTGGAAGTGTATGTGATTCAATTTATTATTGTCACATGTATTAGTATACAGTGAAAAGTGTGGGTCGGATCTCAAACAATGATGAGACAGAGTACAGGAATGAGATAGAGAATTTGGTGAATTGGTGCGTCAACAATAATCTCTTCCTCAAAGTTAACAAAATGAAGGAGATTGTCATCGACTTCAGGAAGCGTAAGGGAGAACATGCCCCTGTCTACATCAATGGGGATGAAGTAGAAAGGGTCGAGAGCTTCAAGGTTTTGGGTGTCCAGATCACCAACAACCTGTCCTGGACATTGTAGTTAAGAAAGCCCACCAACACCTCTACTTTCTCAGAAGCCTCTGCTGCATCTGTTCTGATGATGCCACCTTTCAAAATAGCGTTTCTTTCCTTCTTCCTCAATCGTTGTTTTCCACTCACTGAGGTTTACAGAGCTCTCAGACAAAGCACAGAGAACATAGGGGAGAAGGAAAGAGGAGGGTGCAGAACGTACTGTAAGTGTGGATAGGTGGATAGGATTTGGCTAGAGCAGGAATCGTCTCATACTGTTCAGCCTCTGAGGTAAAGTAGCCGGAAGAAGCCAGCACTGCACCCACTGGAATTGTCCTCTAGTGACAGGGGATGCCTTTGGGAGAGAGAATTTTGTTCACTACAGCCTGTCCAAAATCTTTCTGTAATGATTTGAAAACTCATTTCAGCAAATGAACGAGGCAAGAGCAATCATACCTCTAACAAGAAGCACCTTTTAAAGAATGGGAAATATTGATAAATAAAAGGACTTTACACTTACACTTGTAAAGTGTATTTTGCAACCTCGGGATGCCCCAGAGCATTTCACAGCCAGTGAGGTTTTTCCAAAGTATAAGTCACTGTTGTAATGTAGGAACTGCAGCGGCCAATTTGTGCACAGCAAGCTCCCATAAACTACAAGGTGATAATGTCCAGATGATTTGTTTTTGTGATGTTAATTGAGGGATAAATGTTGGCCAAGACACAGGGGAAAACTCCCCTCCTCCTCTTCTTCAAAATAGTTCCATGGGACAGATGGAGCCTTTAAATGATTAACGGTTTAACGTCTCATCTGAAAGACAGCACCTTTGACAGTGCTGCGCTCCCCCACCACTGCACTGGAGAAAGGGAGGGAGGGAGAGTGTACCGAAGGCCAGAGTCGGCAGCGGACTGAAGGGTAGTGGAGGGATGAAAGTCTGCAGATGCTGGGTGTGGAGAGTCTATAGCGGTTTTATGAAACCAAGGGCAAGGATTTTAATTCAATGCTTTGGGGACAGGTTGACATTGTGGGCAACTGCAAACTTAATTGGTGGAAATGGGGAGGGGATGTCGGGAGCGATCATGAAATTCAGTATGTTCTTTGTAGAAAGGCTTTGGCTGCGTATAGCAAACTGGCAGAAAGCTTTCCACATCATCATCATCGCCTGTCAAAGAAGCAACAGGCCAAGTGTAGAAGGGTTGACAATCTTCCAGGATTACACTGGAATTAGGTCACAGATGAGCCTTGATCTCAGTGAATGGCAGAACAGGTTCAAGGGGGCTAAATGGCCTACTCCTATTTCTATGTATTAACGTTTAGTCTCCCGACTACTGCCATGAGTAACCTGACAAAATAAAATCTTAGGAACATTGAAAGAACCATGTTTTCTTGCACATCTTTTAAAAAACCACATTTGTTTAGGAGTTATAAAAATATCTGCAATGGGAACAAGGGTTGTTTGACTGTCAAGAATCAATCAAATAGTGAAGAACGTTAAGGCTTTCCGATTGGTCAGTGCGTGGATGTGCTGGGCAACCAATTGGGGAGTGTAGAGAGGAGAGGTGGATGCTGGTGGAATGTCATGTGACTTAACCTCCTGGAATCTGTCGAACCAAAGTCGGCAATCTGAGTAGGAAAACACAGCAATGCCAGCAAAGGTTGGTGGAGCTTTTAGGCAAATCATGCTTTGTGCTAACCGCATCCTGTTAAGCAATGCAACAATGGCTTGGAGATCAATCTTCTGGAGGTGTGAACAGCTAGATGGAGGATGGAACCTCATGGAGATAATAGCTAGGACATTTTTTTCAAAAATCACCTCAGCTGTGAAACAATGGGGAGCTATGCAAGACATGAGATAGTCCTCGACAATTGTTGTTTACACTCCAAATAGAGTTGAATACACAGGAGAATCGCTATCCAGCTGAGGACTGTGCATTCCAATCTTCTCCTGTGAGTAGCTACTATAGGCAACTGCTTCATACCAGATTCATGCAGTAATTGCTCGTTGAAGCGGTGTATGCACAAATTAAAACATCGCAGATTCTAACATACTGTTCCTACTCCCCTCTCTCATTGCAAGAGTTGATTTCCTATCAGATTCATGGACACATATGCCGGGACTCAGCCAAGTCAGCTGCAAACCACATTTTGTCATTTACATTTTAGGATCTGAGTCATTCGCGTGTTTTCTTTCATGTGCCAAGGGCTATAACATAGTGAGAACAGGTTTGGAATACATCACTCCTCAAGAATGTTCTACAAAACACTGCATTCTGTACTCCTGTCGCTTTTAACATGGAATACTGGTGTATGATAGCAGCCGGCTTTCCAAACTACAGACCCTTCTAAATTACTAAAATTTCCTGTGTGTCATGTGAGTGTGCAGAGTGCATATATTCATGTGTGTACACGCGTGATCGAATGTGTAATACAAAAGAAGGCCATTTCACATTTGTATAGCTCTTTTAATGCCCACAAGGGTGCCCCAAAGTACTTTACGGTCTATTAAATGCTGCTCTACTGTATCAAAACATGGTAAACAATCTGTGCACAGCAAGATCCCACAAACAGGAACGCAATCATGTCCAGATAATCTGCATTTTGTGATGTTGTTGGAAGGCGAAATATTAGCCATGACACCAGGGTGAACCCTAAGGGGTCTTCTTCAAAATAGTTAAATGTGATCTTTCAAGTTCCTGTGAGAAGGCACCTCCAACAGTGCAGCATCCTCTCAGTATTACACTGAGGTATCAGCCGAGATTATATATTCAAGTCCCTGGAGTGGGACCTGAAACTGCAACCTTTGCAGCAGGATTGAGGGGGGTGGAGCGGGGTGGGAGGGGGGGGGGGTCCGATGGCTCTCTGCTTGAGATCAGTGGGGGTGAAGAGGGGCCTGCTGCCACTCTGACTGAGATCGGTGTGGGGGGGGGGGGGGGGGGGGGGGGAGAGAAGGGGGGGGTGGATCACTTTGTCTGAGCTCAGTGGGTGGGAAAGGGGGGGGAGGGGCCCGCGATCAGTCTGGGTGGCGGAGTGGGTGGGGGGGGATAAGGGGTTAGTAATGTTGTGGGGGTGGGGCAATGGCTGTGGGGGCCAGGGGGAGGCATTATCCAGCCTGGGAGGGATGTGGCAGGGGAGCAGCATTCTATCATTTTCTTCTGCGCCTGCGCAGTTGTAGGCGGTGATCGGAGCTGCAGGGTTTCGGGCGTGTTAAGCCCCGCACACAGGCTTGTGCAGCGAGATTTGGTCTCACTGATATTTTTGCAGGCATGGGGGTGCCTCAAAACGGGTCTAAAAGTCAGATCTGAAATACTCCCAATTTCAAGTCTGCCCAGCATTTAGACTCAAGATGGTAAAATAGGACCCTTCATGTCTGACACATGATATAATCATGAACCTGTATATTTCAAGGTGAAACATGGCTAGGAACAAATACTCAGACCCCTACATTGGTCCATCTAAACAAGTGACACCAAGAACCACTCAGATGCCTACAATAACACAGAGGACAATCATTTTTTAAATGTTCTATTCTTCCTTTCAGTTTTCTAATTTTAAAATGATTTTCTCTTTGTCCTACTCATGCAGACTTTCTCCTGGACATGAGTTAAGTATCCTCTCCACCACCACCGAGCACCACAACCGAAGAGCACAAACATACTCTAGAGTCCTTGGATAACCAATTCCCTGATTGGATATATTCTTGGACCTTTCATCTCTTTGACGTTGCTCCTCCAACTATCCTGCCCCTTTACAATATTTCTATAATAACTAGAAGTGTTCAAACAAGATGAAAAACACCATTTCCCTTAACACCTCTTTTATTTCCCCCACCATCCCAGATTCCTTGGAGTAGTGTTCATGGGGTTAATTTTTAAATCCCAGAGATTCCAAGGACAACCTTGGAGGACTGGTGATTCTATAAGGTCCTAGCATACTTAGTCTTTTTATCTGATCTGGCTCTTCTCCAATTGTTTACCCTGAATCCACCCTGATTCTTAACCTGGCATCTTTCCAACCACCCAAACTCAAGTGGCAGGCAGCGTGGGGCCTGCCTCTTTAGCACCATGGCCAAGTCTCCATCCCATTCTCTCATTTTCTTTGCCTCTGCTGCATCTGTTCTGATGATGCCACCTTTCAAAATAGCGCTTCTTGCCTTCTCCCTCAATCGTTGTTTTCCACTCACTGAGGTTTACAGAGCTCTCAACCGCATCCAACCCATCTCCCGGGCCACTGTTCTCACCCTCTCCCCTCCCTCCCAGAACTAGGATAGGGTTCCCTTTGTCCTCACTTTTCACCCCATCAGCATTCAAAGGATCATCCTCCACCATTTCTGCCAACTCCAGCATAATGCCACTACTCAACACATCTTCCCCTCCTCCTGTCAGCATTCCACAGGGACTGCTCTTTCTGGGACACCCTGGCCCACTCCTCCATCACACCAAACACCTCACCCCCTGCCCATAACACCTTCCCATGCAATCATAGAAGGTGCAACACCTGCCCCTTTACTTCCTCCCTGCTCACCATCCCAGGGCCCAAACACTCTTTTCAGATGAAGCAGCGCTTCACAGGCAGCTTCTTCAATCTGGTCTCATGCATTCGCAGCTTCCAACGCAGCCTACTCAACATCAGAGAGACCAAACACAGACTGGGTGACCAGGGGGCGGCACTGTTGCCTCACAGCGCCATGGACCCAGGTTCAATTCCCGGCTTGGGTCACTCTTCTGTATGGAGTTTGCACGTTCTCCCTGTGTCTCCATGGGTTTCCTTTGGGTGCTCCAGTTTCCTCCCATAGTCCAAAGATGTGCAGGTTAGCTGGATTGGCTATGCTAAATTCTCCCTCAGTGTATCCGAACAGCATGCCTTAATGAGTATCAGCCAGTGGCTCTGACATCCATCATTATGAAGTGCTTCGAAAGGCTCGTCATGGCATGAATCAATTCCAGCCTCCCAGACTACCTGGATCCACTACAGTTTGCCTACCACCGCAACAGGTCCACAGCAGACCTCCCTGGCCCTGCACTCAACTCTGGGACACCTAGATTACAAGGACAACTATGTCAGACTCCTATTTATTGACTATAGCTCAGCCTTCAACACCATTATTCCCACGAAACTCATTTCCAAACTCTGTGGCCTGGGTCTCGGCTGTGACTGGATCCTGAACGTTTTAACTCATAGACCACAATCAGCAAGAAAAGGCAACAATACCTCCTCCACGATCATCCTCAATACCGCTGCCCCACAAGGCTGTGTTCTCAGCTCCCTACTATACTCCTTATACACCTATGACTGTGTGGCTAAATTCCCCTCCAATTTGATTTTCAAGTTTGCTGATGACACCACCGTAGTGGGTCGGATCTCAAACAATAACGAGACAGAGTACAGGAATGAGATAGAGAATCTGGTGAACTGGTGCGGCAACAATAATCTCTCCCTCAAAGTTAACAAAATGAAAGAGATTGTCATCGACTTCAGGAAGCGTAAGGGAGGACATGCCCTGTCTACATCAATGGGGATGAAGTAGAAAAGGTCGAGAGCTTTAAGGTTTTGGGTGTCCAGATCACCAACAACCTGTCCTGGACATTATAGTGAAGAAAGCCCACCAACGCCTTTACTTTCTCAGAAGACTAAGGAAATTTGGCATGGCAGCTATGACTCTCACCAACTTTTACAGATGCACCATAGAAAGCATTCTTTCTGGTTGTATCACAGCTTGGTACGGCTCCTGCTCTGCCCAAGACCGCAAGGAACTACAAAAGGTCGTGAATGTAGTCCAATCCACCACGCAAACCAGCCTCCCATCCATTGACTCTGTCTACCCTTCCCGCTGCCTCGGCAAAGCAGCCAGCATAATTAAGGACCCCACGCACCCCGAACAATCTCTCTTCCACCTTCTTCCATCGGGAAAAAGATACAAAAGTCTGAGGTCACGTACCAACCGACTCAAGAACAGCTTCTTCCCTGCTGCTGTCAGACTTTTGAATGGACTTACCTTGCATTAAGTTGATCTTTCTCTACACCCTAACTATGACTGCAACACTCCATTCTGCACTCTCTCGTTTCCTTCTCTATGAATGCTGTGTTTGTCTGTATAGCGCGCAAGAAACAATACTTTTCACTGTATGTTAATACATGTGACAATAACAAATCAAAACAAATCGAACAGGCGCCGGGGTGTGGCGACTAGGGGATTTTCACAGTAACTTTATTGCAGTGTTAATGTGAGCCTACTTATGACATAAATAAATTTAATTTAACTTAAACTTTGCAGAACACATTCGGTCCTTCTGCAAGTAGGATCCAGACCTTCATGTCGCTTGTCACTTCAACACACCACCCTGCTCTCCTGTCCATACTTGGCGTTTTGTAATGTTCCAGTGAAGCCCCAATGCAAACTGGAGGAACAGCACCTCATCCTCCAATTGGGCACTTTACAGCCTTCCGGACGGAACATTGAGTTCAACTACTTCAGTGTATGAACTCTCTCCTCCACCTTCACCCCATTTCCATTTATTTTATTTCATTTCTTCTTTTCATCTCATTCATCCATTGCTATCACTTTTCATTCTTACTTCTATTTTTCCACTTCTACAATCTCGCACTCCATCTTGTCTCCCAACTCCACCCCTCCTCACACAATGTTGCCAGACCTGCTGAGATCTACCAGCATTTTCTGTTTTGTTTCAGATTCCAGCATTTGCAGTATTTTGCCTTTATCCCCAGACCTTGTCATCTGTGCTTTCTCCCACAAGCAGGGAAGGGGTTGGGCACACATTGTGATTGAACTTAAGTACTTCTGTGAACAAACTGTCTCCAGGAGTTTTTCTCTCTCAAAGATTTCATGGCACCAATTTAGAAAACACAGGGAATAATGCGAGGCTGAACTGTATGTGCTAGTAGTGTAATGGCGTAAGTGTTTCCTGGCAACTGAGATTAAATTCCCAGAGTTGCCCAACATGTGTAATCACTTGTCAAAGTAATGCTGGCTATTTTTCACTTCAGAAGTGCTCAGTTTTTGTTACTGTTGCATGAGACCTGCATTGAAAGCATTTAAGCTTGAGTTGCACAATTACAGAAACACACTCTTTCAAAATAAACCGACAATTAATTATTTTCATATAGTACGTACCTTCATAGATAAAAATGGCACCAGCTTCCCCCGAACGCCCCATTACTGACTTGCCAGCCTATTGCCCACTGCAATATCCAAGCCAAGGTTCAGGCCCAAGCTCTCGGGGCAGAATTTAATGCCCTCCCCACGTGGCGGGTTTGGTGATGTGGGGCATTTAATCAGGTGGGATTGCGAGGGCATAACCTTCCTGCCCTGACACCAATTAAAGTCCTTGAGTGGGTTATTGATGCTCACTTAAACAGTGGAAGGGAGTAGATTGGGGGAGTAACGGCGAAGAATGATAGTGGATAGCCAAGGATAGACATGCACGGTGAGGAGCTCACTAGGGAGCTGACTGGCCAGGGGCCATCCTGAGAATTCTTTTGCTTTCAAAGGCCAGCATTTGAGAGCAACAGCCAAATGAAAGACAGAAAATTGGAGTTTGCTGAACCCTTCCCTTCCTCCATTTTTTATCCCCATCTCCTTGCTGGTGTGCAGTTTTGCGGCTATGGTAAGTCTTCTGGTACTTTACTCAATTGTGTCCCTTCTCATAGAAACACAGAATCCCTAGTACAGAAGGAGGCCATTCAGCCCATGAAGCCTGCACCTACAACAATCCCATCCAGGCCCTACCCCCGTAACCCCACGCATTTACCCGGTTAATCCCCTGACACTAAGGTTTAGCATGATACAGTATGGCCAATCCACCTAACCCGCATATCTTTGGACTTTGGGAGAAAATGGGAGCATGCGGAGAAAACCCATGTGGGGATAATGTGCAAACTTCACACAGTCAACCAAGGCCGAATTGAACCCGGGTCTCTAGTCTGTGAACCAGCAGTTCTAACCACTCTGCCACCGTGCCACCCTTCAATGGGGGTTTCCATGGTATTTTCCAACAGATGGGATTTTTTTCAACCCCCCCCAGGGTTTGCACACACCTGGGGGTCTGTACAGACTTTCCAGGAGGTCCACAACATAATGTAAACTGTGAGCCAGCAGCAGAATGTGGTTACCACATGTGCAGTGCAAAGAGGGCTGACTCTCTCACTTGGGAAGGGAGTGGACAAGACCTTTTTTTTTGACAAAGGATCATCTGGGCTTGAAATGTCAGCTCTTTTCTCTCCTTACAGATGCTGCCAGAAGTGCTGAGATTTTCCAGCATTTTCTCTTTTGGTTTCAGATTCCAGCATCCGCAGTAATTTTCTTTTATCCAGTGGACAGACTCTATAGTGAGGAACAGGCAGACCAATCCCATTGGCATCTGTAAGTAAATACCAATTTTCTTAAAAATATTATCAGAACACCCTTTATATGCAGTATTTTTATATTATGCGCAGTATATTATAATTTAGAGAGGTGAAGTCTGTGATTATTAATCTATTTGAAAAGGGGTCTTTCTACCAAACAAGTATGAGACTCACTGCCCTTACCTACACCCACCATCTACAATGCCCAGTGCCCGAAGCTGGCCACCTCCCCACTATGCCCAGGACAGGAACAATAGCAGAACAGACTCCAGGACGTGTAAAGGAAATTAAAAATCCAGATGATTCCTCTTCAACACTCTCAGATATGCATGGAGCATTTTAAGAGGGACATTGCAGTGGGCATTGGATTGTGTTAGACTTTGGGGTGAAGACAGAAGGCAAAACGTTGCAAATTGAAAGGTAGGTAGTATGATCCAATTGGTGCAATGGTGGCATTGCCATGTCTCAGGTCATGTATGACCACCCCTCAATTTGCCATTTCAAATGTAAACTCTTATCAAGTTCCAAAATAGAATGATATCCCAGGCTGCCACTTATGCTAGTGTCCAAGTAGGATCCCTGTCATGGGTTTGCCAACATTAATTGGCCATATTCTTGGAGGTTGCATCACATCCTGGTCCAAATACTTCCCTCTGCCTCCCGGTCCACCAATCTTTTCACTCCCTCCTTCCATCTCCACTTTATTTGTCGAACCAAGAAGCAAAGCATAACAAAGAAATATCCTCCCAGCCTCTACCATGTCACCAACCTAAGAATTCTATATGATTCAATGAGATTCTATCTCATTCTTCTGAACTCCAGGGAGTATAGGCCTAGTCTATTCAATCTCTCACAATCCACTCATTCCAGGAATCAGTGCAGCAAACCTTTGTTGCAAGGAGATCAAAACTGTACATAGTACTCCAGGTATAGTCTCAGCATGATGATACTCTTACTCTTAAACCCCATTTGCTTTGCAATGAGGGCTAACACACCTTTTGCTTTCCTAATGTCTGTATCTACACGTTGACTTTATGTGATTCGTGTACGAGGCCACTTTGGAAACCAGGTTCTCAGTCTTTCAACTTATAAAATATATTCTGCTTTTCTTCACATCATATTTCACCTGGCACTTTGTTGACGTCTTATCTGAACTGACTAAATCCTTTGGCAGCCGCTTTGCATCCTCCTCACAACTTACTTTCCTGGCTAACTTTGTATCATCTGCAAATGCGGATACAATGCATTTTGTTTCCTCATCTAAATCATTAATATGGATCGTAAATAGCTGAGCACTAATCCTTGTGGTGCCCTACTAGTAACAAACTGCCAACCTGAAAATGATCCATTTATTGCTGCTATTTTTTTATCTGTTAACTGATCCTCAATCCATGACATTACTCCCATTCCATGAACCCTAATTTTGTGCAATGACCAGTTGTGAGATAGTTAATCAAATGCTGTTTGAGAATCCAAATATAATCGATTATCCACTCGACTACCTACAACTTCAAAAACCTCTATAGTAGATGTAGTAGCTTCATTGCAGTGTTAATGTAAGCCTACTTTTTGCCAGCTTTGTAAGCCTCTTCCTTTAATCAAACATGGTTTTCCTTTCATAAATCTGTGTTGGCTCAACCCAATCATATCATAATTCTCTAAGTGCCTTTTATATGTGTCTAATAATAAATTCTAGCATTTTCCTACCACCGTCAGGCTAACTGGCCTATAGTGTCTTATTTCTTTTCCCTTTCTTGACTAGCAGCATTATGTTTGCTACCTTCCCATCCACAGGGTTGGTTCTACAATGTAAGGAACTTTGGAAGATCAAATCAATGCATTCACTCCCTCTGCAGTCACCTCTTGTTAAAATCCGAGGGTGTGGATTATCACCTGGAGGGGATTTGTCAGTTTTTTGTCCCATTAATTTCTCCGGTACTATTTCTTTACTAGTAAGTTCATTATTTTCACGAGGTTATTTTGCCACATTTTTTCTGGAATGTTTGTTGTGTTGTCTACCATGCAGATGGATACAAAGGGTGGGAATTTCTGGTCACACCCACCATGAGAGCAGAAATACGCACCCAAGGTCAATGGACTTTTAAATGGTCCGTCCCGTCCGCAACGATTCTTTCAGTGGGCGGGACTGGAAATTTACCCTAAAGTACTTGTTTAATGGCTCTTTTCTTATCCCCCTTATAATCTCTCCTGTCCCTGGCTCTAAGAAACCCACATTTACTTGCACTAATCTCTTCATTTTCATCTCTGTAATTATAGAATTTTTTACTATCAGTTTTTATGTCGCGAGCTGGTTTACTTGTATATATGACTTTGTCGCTCTTCTTAAAAGACTTGCATTTATGTAGCAGCTTTCATGAGCACAGCTCATGCCAAAGTGCTTTACTTTTGAAGTGTAGTCACTGTTGGAATGTAGGAATGTCATCCTTTGCTGAATTTAAAAATCCTCCCAATCCTCAGGCTTATTTATTTCTTTTTGCCAGCTTTGTCAGTTTCTTCCTTTAATCTAATAGTCTCTTTAACTTCCCGCACCGGCTGTGGTTGGTCCACTTTTCCTGTGGGCATGCGTTCCATAGGAAAATATATAATCATTGCAAATTATGAAAGAACTTATAAAATGTATTTGATATAACAGTGTTCAAACAAAATGGCTAAAGGGAAAAATCAGATGGAATTTTTATGGCTCCTCCCACTGACAGGATTTTCCAGCCCCGCTGAAGTCAATGGACCTCTGCGCGGGTCGCCATATGGCCCGCCCCCACCACAACAGCACCGTAAAACTCCGCCCATAATATTTTATTCCTGGAAGTGCCAGGATAGTGGGCCTCTCCCTTACTCTAGTGTGCTCTGTTGTTGAGTTTCTGTAGCATTTACCCTGCGGCCTGATGCATCAAATGCTCTAATTCTGTGACAGCTCCTGTCTGAAAAAGAGAGTGGCTTCCACTGTTTGAGAATTAATCAGGAAACAAGTGAGAAAGCTCCTCTCATTCTCTTGGTAGGAGGTTTTCTTCTTGGTTAAGGGGATCTCTTGATCCTCTAGATCTGACAGAGGTTTTGGGTTCTTAGGAATGCTCAGATTGCATTTGTTTTGCTTAAATGTCAAAAATCCCCTTCTGAGCCGCAGGGCACTGAGAGCCTTTTCTCACCATCTCAGGGCATTTGAATGTTTCTCCCATCAGAGCGGATACAACTCTCCAATTGATCTCTGCTAATACCACATCCCACTGATGAAGCTATTGTATTCCTGCCTATCAGCACTGACCTTTATTTTAAGCTCTGTTCTTTGAAACAGCTGTCCATCAGAAGTAACATAATTTCCCCCTGTTTTAGTGCCCCTTGTACTCCCACCGTCTGCCCCTCCTCATGAATAAATTACTTAACAGGGCAGGACTGAGTGGGGCACAAAGGCCTGCACCAGCAACATAAAGTTAGAGGCTGTGACTGTCCACTGTGGAGTCCAGAGCTATGAAGCTTTCGGCTGAATTTATGCAAGCTTTAAGAAGAAAAAGGGGCTCTGCTAAATCGCCGAGAGTTGGAACAAAAGCAGACCCCAGACAACTCGAGATTTCTGGCCCAAAGTGGGCCAAGCATTGTCCTGATGCTCTTGGTTTAACAAAGAATGGCCACCAAATTTGCCAAAGGTCAACTCCAGCTATGCAAATACAGACTTTTTACTTACTTTTAGTGTAAGAAGATGATTCTGAGTGGTTGCCTCTCTTCTAGTGTCCTTCACTATGCATTATCCATAGCCAAGGAGACTAGTAAGTGCCACTTTAATGCAGCCACTTGGAACCAGGTGGCAGCAGACATGGACAAGTCTCCTTTCTATTTTCTGATCCTCCATCTCCCCACTCCTTGTCATCTTGGCCAGTTTTTATCCCTCTGTGGTGAACCACTGTTACTACATGTATGTACCTGGACACACCCATGCTGCACCTGGCCCGAGACTCCTCCCTTTCCACCTGAGACCCCTCCCTTTCCCCCCAGAGTGGGGTATAAAGGTGATGGTCCCTCCTCCTTGCCTCAGTTCAGACCAAGTCAGCTTCAAGGGTGTGCTCCTGTTCTCAGTGAATAAAAGCCTATTAGCTTTCCTTCACTCTCAGAAGTCTAATTGATAGTGCATCACCCTCTATTGACATCACTAAAACAGATATCTTGGTCATTATCACATTGCTGTTCACAGAACCTCATTGTTCACAAATTGGCCAATCACATTTCCTATTGCAACAGTGATTTTTGTCTATTCATTCACAGGATGTGGAAATCGCTGGCTAGGGCAGCATTTATTGTCCACCCCTAATTGCCATGGAGTTGCTGAGCCTCTTTCTTGAGCAGTCCGCGTGCTATGTTTGGGAAGGATGCCAGGATTTTGATCCAGTGACAATGAAGGAACAGTGATATAGTCCCAAGTCAGGATGGTGAGCGACTTGGAGAGGAATTTGCAGATCAATGTGTTCCCATGCACATATCTGTTGTCCTTGTCCTTCCAGATGGTGGAAATTGTGGGTTTGGAAGGTGCTGTTGAAGGATTAGACTTCAAAAGTACTTAAAAAGCAATAAAATCTTTGGGATGTCATGAGATCATGAAAGACACTTTAAGTGTAAGGCCTTTGGTGTCCTTACTCTATTTCTGACCCTTGTTCACAGCGAGTGAGGCTCCAAACCACGAGAAGACCCACAAATAGTGAACCCTTATATCTGCTTCAGAGTGCAGTGTGGTGATGGGCTTGTCACCTTCCTCCATAGGTTTTGATTAAAATGGATAATAGATTTGTCATAATGAGTTCAATACAGAGAGTGGAAATAAAAACAGGAAGAGATGCAAGACACATCGCTGACTCATTGCCCTACGCTTTACACTATCACACAAAGCCAAAATCAACCCCGGCTCTTCAAAAATAAACAATATCAAGACAGACTATACATCCCAACAGAAACAAAATACAGAAAACACCGAATTAGAGAGTAAAAAAGAGGCATGTTTACAACAAATAAAGTTTGAAAATATGTTTTACTGGCAAACAATTGAACTAGTGTCAGAGGCCACAAGAGGCACATAAGGAGATATAAGGACAGATCCAAGTCCCTTTCATTCATCACAGAATTGTTATGGTGCAAAGGAAGCCATTTGGCCCATCGTGTCTGCACCGGCTCTCCAAACAAGCATTATCGCTCAGTGCTATTCCCCTACCTTTTCCCTGGACCCTGGCACATTGTTTATATTCAGGTTATCATCAGTTGCCCTCTTGAATGGCTCGATTGAATCGGCCTCCACCACACTTCTAGGCAGAGAATTCCAGACACAAACCACTTGTGTGAAAAAGTTTTTTCTCACATCACATTTACTTATTTTGCTTTTTGCAAATCATTTAAAATCTGGGCCCCTTTGTTCTTGATCTTTTTATGAAGGGTAACAGTTTCTCTCTATCTATTTTGTCCAGCCGCCTTGTGATTTTGAACATATCCATCAAATCTCCGCTCAACCTTCTCTCCAAAGAGAACAGTCCTAATCTCTCCTCATAACTGAAGCTTCTCACCCCTGGGACCATTCTTATAAACCTCTTGTGCACTCTCTCCAATGTGTTTACATCCTTCCTATAGTGTGGCACCCAGAGCTGTACACAATTTTCCAGCTGAGTTCTAACTAGTGTCTTGTATAAGTTCAGCTGCAGGGCTCACTGACCTACATTGGTCCCCAATCCTGCACCACCTCTTTTAAAGTCCAGATTTTTCCACGACCTTGGCCTTCCCTATCTCTGTAATCCCATCCAGAACAGTGCATCCCCAATTACCTTTGTCTCTCCCCCTGTGGCCACGTCGAGATCCCAAGTTCTGAAATTCCCTCCCTAAACCACCTCTGACCTCTGACCTCTCACCTCCTTTAGGATGCTCAATGAACCCTATTTGTTAAAGTTTTTGCTCATCTTTTCTAATATCCCCTTTTGTGCCTTGGTGTCAAATACCGTTTGATAACACTCCTGTGAAGCATCCTGGGACTTTTTAAACCAAAGTTGTTGCTGTTTTCATGTTTGAGGCACTTCACACAGGTGGTAATCAGACAAATACAAAGAGACCATGTCTTTAATGAAAGGAAAAGAAAAAATTGGCAAGGGGTAAGAAAGCTGATAGTTTTTTTTCCAAAAAAGGTATTAATCTTATTCCAAAGCTGAGGTGTTACTGTAAGTGTTAGTGCTTTGGAACACATTCTGGAGGTGTTAATTATTCTTTATAATATAGATGCAGAAACATAATGATCTCTCAATGTTCTGATCCCCTAAAGGCTTTGGGAATAAGCCTACCATGTGACTTGAGGAGCAGCTGTATTCAAATTGATTGGATGGTTATTACAGCGGAATGCCACACTTTTTGTATTAACCAAGGAGCAGGTTTGCAGTATTAGATACAGCTTCCCTCAATCTTATGGTGCATCAACCTTAGAAGGCAGGATACTCCAGAGCCAGCACATGGTGCCAGAAACAGCAGAATATACAGGCTTTGCAAACTGCCCCTAACACTGCCCCAGTACATCCAAGTCATGGTCACATTGCATTGGGAAGGGACCGAAAAAGAGGCAAAATAAAATGACTGGGGAGAAAAGCAGTCACTGGATTGATGTATCCTAGGACAGATTGCGATGCAAAAAATGAACTGGAAAGGTAGAATGTAGGAGAGATTAGAGAGGTTAGGACTGTTCTCTTTGGAGAGAAGGTTGAGCGGAGATTTGATGGATATGTTCAAAATCACAAGGCGGCTGGACAAAATAGATAGAGAGAAACTGTTACCCTTCATAAAAAGATCAAGAACAAAGGGGCCCAGATTTTAAATGATTTGCAAAAGGCAAAAGAAGTAAATGTGATGTGAGAAAAAACTTTTTCACACAAGTGGTTTGGGTCTGGAATTCTCTGCCTAGACGTGTGGTGGAGGCCGATTCAATCGAGCCATTCAAGAGGGCAACTGATGATAACCTGAATATAAACAATGTGCCAGGGTGCAGGGAAAAGGCAGGGGAATAGTACTAAGCAATAATGCTCGTTTGGAGAGCTGGTGCAGACACGATGGGCCAAATGGCTACCTTTTGCACCATAACAATTCTGTGATGGATGAAAAGGACTTGGATCTGTCTTTATATCTTCTTATGTGCCTCTTGTGGCCTCTGACACTAGTTCAATTGTTTGCCAGTAAAACATATTTTCAAACTTTATTGTTGTAAACATGCCTCTTTTTTACTGTCTAATTCGGTGTTTTCTTTATTTTTTTCTGTTGGGATGTACATTCTGTCTGAAAATTGCATGGAACTCACCATCGGGGTGCTTAGAGATGGGCAGTAAATGCTGACTGTGCCCACATTTCAAAAATGAAAGTGGGAGGAGGTGCCCTTAATTGTCATGGACAGTGCCACCCACACAATACAGAATGGCAGCAGATGACATGGACTATTGTGCTAACCTGGAATGTGTGCAACCAGTTCTTCATTGCTAGGTAAATATGCCAGACCTTGCACATATGGGCGACATGGTGACACAGTGGTTAGCACTGCTGCCTCACAGGGACCTGGGTTCAATTTCGACCTTGGGTGACTGTGTGGAGTTTGTGCATTCTCCCCATGCCTGCATGGGTTTCCTCCAGGCTCCAGTTTCCTCCCCACGCCAAAGGTGAGCAGGTTAGGTTCATTGGCCATGGTAAATTACCCTTTAGTGTCCAGGTAAATATGGGGATAGACTTGGTTGCAGGCTTGAAAGGCGCAATGGCCTCATTCTGCATTGTAGGGATTCTATGATTTGGTTGGTGGTATGTAGGTGCAGGTAGTTTGTCCTACGTGTCTAGTGAGGTCTCCTTTCACCACTTAGCTTTGAAATATTGTAAAAATAATCTCTCAATTATGTTTTTCACAAAAATATTTGTTTTTTAATAAACGTACCAGCAAAAATTAACAATAAAAGCCTACGGTAAAAAAAAGTTAGTGGAGAAAAAACTTCACATACTTTTAGAGCTTCTTCAATTAGAGATTTCACTGTGATTGAATCCCCACAAGGCAGGTTGAGAATTTGAATTCTGTTTAAAATAAAACTGGAAATAAAAGAAACAGCATCTAAAGAAGTGTCCACTGTTGTAAAAACCCAACCTCCCTAATGTAGTTTAGGGAAAGACACACAAAATGCAGAGTGCATTTTATTTCTATTCTGTAAATTAAGGAGACCTCAGTTTGCAACGTATTGTAATTATTTGTATTCTGAAATGATCACGTTTGTATATTGTTTTATATTTTATACTTTATTTTTATTTTCATGATTGCCTGCAACCATGTTATAAATTATGATTACTTGTTTTATTTGTACCGTCATCACAGTTTAGCACCTGCCGTCATGATGATTTTTCACTGAGCCAATTACCTGCCTGCCTGCCATCCTGGTCGATCATCTATGTGACTCCAGTCCCACACTAATGTGCTTCATGTTTACAACCCCCCCCCCCAAGTGGCTCAGCAAGACACCGAGTTCTATCCAGTGTCTCCAAACTGGAAACAAATGTCAATGATCACATCCCAAGAATGAATCCTTAGAAATGACAGACTTTCTGTCACCTTAAAGTTGGGAAATAAACCTGTCTCATTTTTGAGTTTGCTGCAGAAATTGCACCTCGTGGAATCCACGAGGTTAATTCTCCAACGGTCTACAAAATAAGACTGGATGTTTTTCTTCCCCGCTGCTGTTCTGTGCCAGAGATTGCCTGTAGCACAGATGCTTTTAGCAGAGCCCACAATCACTGCTCCGCTCAATCTCCAGCTCTGATTGTCCAGCTTTACCTACAGGAGCAGATGGTCCCAGCAGTGACATCATTCACTCAGCAAACAGGGTATTCGTCTGTGCAGACTTCAGATGGCCTCTATAGGGGCTTACAATTCCACGCCTGCAGTCCTCCTCATCCCACTGAGCTCTTTTGTCATCTCTGAACAATGGACCTGGGCACAGCGTGTTTATATAGAGAATTCTATGTGTGAGGGCATGACAATGTATTTGTGCAACACCTGTCTGCCGGTGCACATAAGCACATCTGTTTGTCTCCACAGCCCTGTATTTGAATACTTACGAGTATGCAAGCTGGTTTGCACATGGCCCACACATGCACATAGTCATACATATGTAAATGTATTTGTTTGTGTGTGTGTATATAATCGCCTGCATATCTAGAAGCTCCATTTTTCTATCCAAGCAGAAGCTGATTCTCAGCTGCAGAACAAGTGTCAGTTTGATCAGTATCTTGGCCCATATTCTCATCTTTTCTCAAACAATACCATGCACATCTACATGAACAGTTCATTGCTATAAATTTCCTGGAATTTACAGAATAGGAACAGGTACCTCATGCCGTGTGTCGTCTGAAGACGACTTGTGCCCCCCCCAGCTCTCTCTGTTTAATTTATTTTATTTTGCTATCTCTGACCTCCGTACAGGAGTGAGCTGTTGACCAAGCAGAGACATCCAAGCTGTGAATCGAACCCGGCTTCCTGGCGTTGTGAAGCAGCAGTGCTAACCACTGTGCCCTCCCCAATGTATTAGAGATAAGGCTCCAGCCACTGAATCCTAAAGTTCAAAACATAAGAACAGATCTGAAGGTCTTGCCACAGGCCTGTTAGATTGCAGTTCTGGCAGTGCTTGGACACAAAAACCCCTGTGGAAGTGGGAAAGGACATCAGCAAGTGTGTAGTCTTGGTGAATGGGTTGAGACTATCTCTAACGTTAAGTTTAAAAAGGAGTGCTAGCTGGCTCCCTGGTCGGCCTTCACATATCTCATGTTAGTCGAAGACCATCAGGACAACCGGCTCTTTGCAACTTAAACTTGTATCTCAAAGCTCTGCCTAGGATGTGTGCAGTATTATCCAATTGGAGCGATGGTCTCATTGTGGTTTTTAATCAGGTTAGCTGCACCGCTGGCTGGAAGGCCCACCCACATGGAAATCTGGCAGTGTTCAACCCGCCATTTTAAAATCCGTTTGTTCTGACAGTTAAGAAATGCTGGCAATTATTTACCCAAATTTCTGTTTTAAACTGTCAGCATGACCGGCTGCCCACCTTCGCAGGAAAGTCCACTTGACCAGACCACCCTGAAAGTGTGTCAAACCTTGCTCCACTCCCCTCGGAACCTGCAGTAAGAATGGGCCATTACTTCAGAAGAGGCGCAGAGTTCATTCATGGTGGCTCAGGGAATCAAAATTCCCATTGTTTTCTACCTCCCTGCCAGTTGACAACTACCTCGCTTTCTATTTAGTTTCATGTTTTGCCATGCTGGGAGTCTGAAATCAAACAGATCAGACCTCAATAGTTAAGCTCAGCTGTAGCTTGTAAGCAATTGACTTATTTTCCATTCCATGCTGCTTCTTTAACATTCGACAGCTGGGTGGCAAACTCTGGTGTCCATGCAGGAGATCTACATGGGAGTAAAAACTTATGATGGGGGCAGGCAGTAAAGGGAAGTTTTAAGACCACAATCAGACCAACCCTGATCTTGTTGAATGGTGGAGCAGGCTGAAGAGTCCTACTCCTATTTTGGTGAAACAATCAAACTAAATTAAATAAACTGAGGGACAAATTAAAGGGGCAGTTCCTTAAAGGGATGGTGCAATAAACGATGACAAACCACAAAGGAAACTTAAAACATCAAAGCAAAATGTCATTAGGGGCGTCAAAAAAGCATCCAATCCCCGCAGTGCACACTAGGCACGGAAGGCCTTGGCGGTGCCGGTAGACACCACGTACTCCCTCTCCGGGTACATCTGGCCGCGAATGTAGCTGCAGTGGAGGACAGACAGTCAGGCTGGATGACCCCCTCGATTGCCCGACGCCTGGGCCTGTTAATGGCAAATGCGGCCAAGCCCAAGACCAGGTTCACGAGGAAGTCCTCCTCCTTCCCTGCCCCTCTCTGCAATGGGTGTCCATAGATCAGGAGCATGGGACTGAAGTATACAAATAAACTGTAAACTCAATGGCCGACTCCTATTCCAATTTTGTATGACCTTAAGTGTTTATCAGAGCACAGATTTCTCAACTGAAGGAGTGAGGCTCTCGGAGTATCCCATTGACTTGGGAGAGGGGTAGAAATTCACCTCAGGCAGCACACAAAGCAGACGATGCCACATCCATTGGCAAATGTACTTCACATTCGAGATTCAGTTCCATTGTCTACCATTAAAGCTTATCAGTGTATATCAGCAGGCCAAAGAAATACTGCTTTAGAAATGTTTCTATCCCACAATATCTTTGCCGAAAATGAGTTTTCCCAAACTCTTTTTTAAAAATTCATATTTGTCAAATATTGTGATGAAGCAATTTGCATCGATGCGAGTCACTGCACTGGATGAAGCTACACTGCCAGCACATTATGCCATTGGGACACAGATGTTCAGTTGTTCCAGCTGTTTGTCCTCCCCAGCGAGTGAATCTACATCTCTTTCTGACGTTTGGTTCAGCTGATGATCACCATTAGAGAAACATGGTTAGGAAGTAACTGAGCCTACACCACAAGGAGTTAAATTGCCACACGTTTAGCTGAAGCACTGTGGGCTCATAGCTGACGTCTGACCTGATGTAGCCTCCCCACCAGCATCAGGCTCAGCTGGTCCCTTTGAGTGTCAGATCAGCCTCTAGTCACAGGGCTGATTTCAAGCCCCATCTCCAGGACTTCAGGATCAAATCAAGGCCTCCACTTCAGTGTAACACAGAGAGAATGCTCCATTGGGATAGCAGAGAATGTTGAATTGTGTCTACTGAGGTGCATGTTAAATATCCCCAGGCACCATTTGAAAAAGAGCTGACATTCCGATATGAAAACCATTGCCATAACAAAAATAGATTGCTTGTGTGACCTGATTCGTATACAGATGGATTGTGGTATTTGTCCAAACACCGTAACAACTGTGACAGTCCTTCAAAAGTAATAAATGGTTTTGCGACATTCTTACGACATGACAAGGTTTATACATGAATGCAAGCTTGAACATTATGGCCGATGTGAGGAACACATCCTGCTGTCTCAAGCAGCAACCAATGCCGTATTATGCTTGAACCAACATTGGTTGGCATTAGGCTAATCTGCCCCTCAAGTGGGAGCAAGTCCTGCCCCCCTCCCTCCCCCCACAACCCGGCCCTGACCCAAAGCCTTAAAACCCAAAGAGGGGATGGGGGAATGAGGTGGGGAGCATCAAATTCTGCCCTATGTTTCTAAGGAACATAGAAGGCAGGGAAAAGGGATGGGAAACAGAAAAAGGTGTTGATATCATTTGTAACAGTTTTTAAAAATTCTATTTTATTGACTTTCCCAGATGATAGCATGACTGTTGGAGGGTGGGGGCAACAAATACCTCATTATGATGCCCTCTTTTTAGGTCAAACCAAATAAACAAACTCAGATTAAGTCAGGTCAAAGTAAAAGGGGCAGCTCCCCAAAAGGAGGGGGAACAGCCCAAACAGAAATCAAAGTACAAAGGGAACTTAAAAACATCAAATTAAAATGTGATTGTCGGTCAATGTCTGGCATCACGAGTGTAAGACAGGCTCGGGTAGACCATTCCTGCCCATCATTTTTATACTGCATGTTCAAACGGAGGTTAACAATCTTGACAATGCAATAAAACAGCCCAAAGCACTTCACAGGAACATTGCAAAACAAATTATGACACCGAGCAACATAGAGATAATATAGGTCAGACAGTCAACAACTTGATTGAAGAGGTAAGTTTTGAGAGATGTTTCAAATGAAGAAAGTGAGGTAGAGAGTCGGAGAGGTATAAGGAGGGAATTCCAGAGCTTATGATTGAGGCAGCTGAAGGTACAACCACCAATGGTGAAACAAGTAAGATCTCAAGAGGCCTGAATTGGAGGATGACTTTAACATCAAGAAGTTCTTCGAGTGGGAACCAAAGTAAGTCAACGTGTGCAGGGGCGATAGGGAAACACAACTTGCTGTGAGTGAAGACACAGGCAGCAGAGTTTTGCTTGACCTCAAGTTTACAGAGGATAGAGTGTTGGAGAGCAGCATTAGAATAGCCAAAACTGAAGATAGCAAAGGCATGAATGATACTTTCAGAGACAGGTGAAGCATGGTCAGCTGATGTTGCAGAGATAGTAATCGGCGGTCTTTGTGATGGTGCAAATGTATGCTTGGAACCTCATTTCAGTCAAATAAAACATCAAGGTTGCGCACAGATTGGATTAATCAGAGATTGCTCCCAAGGAAAGGAAATAGAGTCGGTCGCTAGTGAATGAATTTTGTAGTGGAGATTGAAAACAACGGCCGGAATTTGCCAGACTTTCACCCTGGTGGGATCTCCCAGTCCCGTCGAAATAAATAGAGATTGCAATGGATTGCCGGTGTGGAAGCTGGAAAATTCCAGCCAATGGCTTCACTCTTCTGCACATTTAATATTTATAATGAAAGCAGATCTATGAATTGTTTCTGAATTTCATCTTCCAGGTATGGGCTGCATATCTTAAGGCACATTCTGGAGACAATTGTCCACAAAACCGATGGAGGGATATTGTTACACTTCTATCGTGATAAGGCGTAATCCTGTGCATTATAGTCAAGGCTTTGGCCAGGAGGGAGAAGAGATTTACCAGAATGGTAATCCAAAAGCAGCATATCGCGGATGCTGGAAATCTGGTATAAAAATAGAAAATTCTGGAAACACTCAGCAGCTCTGGAGAGAGAAACAGAGTTAATGACTGGGATTTCCCACTCCACTCCACCCAGCCCCCCCCGCAGCGTGTTTTTGCATGTTGGAGGCAGCTTGCCATTGGCTACCAGCTGAATTTTCCAGTCCTACTGAAATCTATGCCTTTTTGCCTGGCACACCTATCCTGCTGTCTGGAAACCCACTGCTGGGGTTCGCCTTTGGCGGGACCAAAAGATCCAACTGGCAGGAAGGGCTGGAAGATCCCACCCGATGTTTCAGTTTGTGACCTTTCATCAACTTTAACTCTATCCCTCTCCACGGACGCTTCCACACATGCTGAGTGCTTCCAGCATTTTCTGTTTTTGATTTATCAGAACGGCACCTGGAACTTCACTTTTTGTGGAGAGCGTACAGGATACAGAAGCCAAGATTCGCCTTCTTGGAATGTGTTGCCTTAAAGGATGATGGAGGCCAATTCAGTAGTAACTTTCAAAACACAATTTTGCTTGAAGGGGCAATGCCTACAGGGTTATGGGGAAAGGGGATGGCAATAAACATAAAAAATAGGTGCAGATGAACTAACTGGCTCCTTGAGCCTGCTCTGCCATTCAGTAAGATCTTAGTTGATTTTCACATCAGCAAAGATGTAATGAGATGTCATAGCAAGCAGCTCAATGACCAATGTGCGACCTCTTGAAGTGTCTGTGTTAGCAGACCGCGAGTCTGCCTCTGTCTGAAGCTCAGTTTCTGGGCCAGAAAGTGTGCAGGTTTAGGTTTCATTGTGGGTAAATGTCTGCTCGGAGTCGTGTTGTTCTCAATGAGCTGCTCCCTCACTTCACATCATTTGTTTTTATTTTCATTCTGATCTCAGTAAGCAGATGTGTCCAGAGCTGCTTGTGGAGACAGAGTGCTGTGCAAAGCCAATCGACAAGATAGCGGGCATCTGCGGATCAAGAGAAGGGGCCAGGGATCTACTTTAACTCATCCAGTTCATTGGCTGGAGGTGGAAGTGCAGGGCTGGGGGCTTTTTTTTTTGTAGCAGTTTTTAAATTGCTTCAAAAAGAAACCATCCACTAATCATTCGATGCCAGTCTCTTAAACATTTTGCAGACAAAGGCATAGCTAGGGATCCTCGCATGACATCATTGCACTTCATCTGCTTAACAAGCGGTTAAACATTCACCGAGGAGCTCTGGAAATGAAAGAGGCTTCATTAGGCCATTGTGTTTTTTTCATTCGCTTGCCAGGTCTTTTAGCCTTCCCTACAGCTGCTGTGAAGACATCGACCCCTTTCCCTAGGTACGCTCAGATGGTGAGCTACAATCTCGATAGACGCCGAGTTCCAAGATACTTGAGAAGACAATAACAAACTGGTGGAGATATTTTACAGGATCTATAAGCACAGGAAGGGCATAATGACATGGTTGAACACATTGTCGTGTTTGATGCTACACATTGAAACTTTGTTTTCACAAATATGAGATCCATCCATAAATGGAGCAAAAAACAGTTCTCAAAAGGCTGTACTGCTGCATTTATTGCACCCCTCAAGTTGCCCCAGTGCCACGTCTCCTGCAGCTTTAATGCCTGATCATATCAGGTTATGAGTATTGAGTACTGTACTGCACCACTCTGCATGGGGGGGTGGGAAAGCTCAAGATATTTCTGGGGTGATGGAGTTGGCAGGGGTGCAGGGAAGAGAGAGATGTAGATTCAATGCAAACTATTGTTTCCTGATGTCTGCAACAGACTTATATTTGCACTGTATATCCATCCTGGAAAGGATTCCGCTGTGGAACGTAAGATCAGTACTTAGCAGAGGTGACGTATTGATAACAACAATGTGGATGAGGGGGAGAGGGGGGTGGGGGGTTAATCCTTATTAGCTTGTCTCTTTCTATCCCTTCCCCATCCCAACTGCTGTGTACGTGGGGTGAACATATTCATTCTGCAACAGTTATGTAGTATCAGACAAATGTGGTTCTCAGTCGATGTTGGACTTCCGAATTCTCCTCAAGTTGATGATAGACGCTTGGGTTTCTTTTTGGTCAATGGTTAACCAGATGTGGCTCCCTCTCCATCGAGGACACTCTTAGTATAAAGCTGTCAAGCTCTGGAGACATTGCCTCATCGGAGACCCATGCGAAGAGAGATAGTTTTAGTGTCAACACAGAGGTCACAGCTCTTCATTTCAGCTTGTCCAGATATATTGAATATTAAAAGTGGCCTTAACCCAGCACAGATTGGGAAACAGATCTTGAACCTTTCTGGCTTGCATTACTCAACTTCTCAGTGCTTAAGCAGCTGAGCCATCAGGGGAGCCCCCAGCGGTTATTTTTAAACAAATCTTGAAGTGAACCTTTTCCAATAGGAAGTGCCTTTTGTTGCAGTTCAGCTGCTGCTGGTCTCTCTCCCTCTCTCTCAGCTATTGAGGGAAAATGAATTCAGAGCTCCCATAAACTAATTAACAAGTGCCGTGATGAGAGAAGAAAAGGAGACTAACATTTGGATTTGTGGATTATTTGGATAATAGAGGGTTGGGGGTGGAGGAGGTGGTGGTGGTAGCTTGCTATTCTACATCTAGAATGAGACAAAAGCACTGAACACTTGAGCTGAGGTTTAGTTAGAGGACATGGGGGTTGGGGCAGAAGGGGTCTGGGCACTGTCTAATAAATATTCAACAGCTCAAGATGGCAAAATTATAATTAAGCTTGCAAGCAGCACATAAACACTCAGCATCAATCACACAGGCACACTGCCAGGCAGCAAGCTGCGCGTGTTGTCCCTTCAATCTGCCACAGTATTTAGCTCCACAGGGCCAGGGCAATGATGTCATTGCCAGCCAATCGCTGCAGGCCTCCAGCACTCTGGCTTAATCCAGTCTTTCATTATTTGTAATTTTATCGGCTTTGCCGAGAGGGAACAGGTTAAATCAGAGAGGAGGGGAGGAGGGGAAAAGGAAAAAGCTGTTGACAGTCTGAAAAGTATTTGAATTGTTTACTTTGTCAGGGGAGGGAGTAAAAGAGAGACCCAGGAGAAAAGGATGAACAGAGATAAAGAGAGGTAAAGAAAAAGTGACACAGATCGAGGGAGAAGGATAAACAAGAGATAAGACAAGAGGGAAAGAGGCACAAACAGACACATCAAGGCCTACAAGAGTGGAACTGAATAAACCCACATACATTGATAAGGAAAGGTGAAAAGGGGGTAAACTGGTGTTTGTGCTTCCTGCCACTATAGGGAGCTACTGTCGCTGCGCTAATTGTGTGCCAAAGGGGCAAGGGTCAAGAGAAAGGAAGTGGGGCACAATACCTTCATCTTGCAGGAAGGCTGAATGAGCTCGGTGATGGAGAACTTGTCCTGCTGCAGCCTTCGCTTCACCAGCTTCGAGCAGCAGATGTTCACCGAGTTGAGCACGTGGGAGGCGTTGTACTCCACAAACGAGCGGCTGTCAATCACCAGCGTGCCCTCAACACCATTCTGCAGGAGGCTGGCGAGCTTCTGGGCATCGATCACTTTGGGCTTGGCTTTCTCACCTGCCATTGCTGGCTGAGGTCTTTGAAGAAGAAAGAGCTCCCTCCCAGCCAGCCCCCAAAACAAAAGAAGAGAGTGGCTCTTTGCAGATGGTTGAAGAGATCACTGCCCTGCCGAGAGCCAGTTACTCCTGTTCATTGGTCTGTGCTGCTTCATCCTGCAAAAGAAACAAATGAATTCCCAGTCAGTCTGGCAGATTAATGGCTACAGGGTCATCCCTGGGCATTTAAAAATGATTATAGTTATTAATTTACTTCACAAAAAAAAAGCAAGTACAGATTGAACCTTGCTGTTTTAAAAGATGATTCAAATTTGTTTTTGTTTTCCCACTCCAATTTTATTTATTTTCCTCCCCCCAGAGGTGGCGACTTATGCCCACGGGCGCCAATGGCCTCCAGGACATCTACAAGAGTGCCCATTCATCATGCGTGACCATAGACCAACAAACTGACTGCAAGGATGACCTGTGAAGAGAACTTTCCCAAACCCAGTCCCTTTTAAAAGCTGCTTGATCTGGATTTCACCTAATGCTCACAGCCCCTCACGTCAGCAGGCAGTGATCAATTCTTTCCCCTTCGTAGCTCAGAGGACATGAGGCCATTTGTAGCATGACTGTCACCTCCCAGCTGGGGTCAGCTAAACCCAGAGATTAAACCCAACAATTCCAGGTACCTCAGCTCCACATTAGGGGAAGCCGAGGGAACGGGCTTTAAATATGTTTTATGAACCAGCCAGGATTGGCACATTCGTGTTCAATATTTGGAAGAAAAATGGTACCTCGGGACCAATGGTTCACAAAGCTCTCCACCATTTGGAGTTTTCATCCTGTTATTGCTGGGTCAGTTGCTGACTAACTAACAAAGACTGAATGCTATGATTAGTCACAACTCCATTATCATTGTATCATGCAACTACCAGGAATGCAGGAGGTGAATTACGCAAGTTGGAGGAACAATACTTTGTATTTTCATTAGGGACTTTACAACCTTCAGTCTCAGCATTGAATTTGACAGTTTTAGATCATAACTACCACTCACATTTTCTTGGAAAGGTGATGGTAATCATTTATACCTCCTGTAGACCCACATTTTGTTTCTTTACTTGTCTCATTGCAATCTCCTTTGATCGTACACCATTATCCCTTTGGCTATTGTAAAGATGTTTTTTCACTAGTTTAGGGAAAGCACAACTCATTTATTTACAGGTTAAATTATACAGAGGCTTGCAGCCTCGTGGCCGCAATCAGCTTCTGAGATGATCCTGAGGACAGAAGCCTGTGCTTACCAGGGTGATACCTCCACCTCCCCCCCCCCCCCCCCCCGCTCCCTGAGTCATGTGACCTTTACTTTGCAGATGAACGCATAAAGGGACAATCACCACAGGTATTTAATCTCTCTTGCCATCCACTCCTTCACGGACCTTCCCTTTCACCCTTCCTCCAACTCCCTGTCCCCTTTCTTTGTTTCTGTACTTACTTAAAAATCTTTTCCAGTTCTGGGGAAAGCCCATCAAATTGAAATGTTCACTCTGTTTCCCTCCACAGATGCTGCCTGACCTGCTGAACAGTTGCAGCATTTTTATTTCAGATTTCCAGCATCCTGCCATATTTTGTCTTTTGCACTAGTGTTTAACTCACTGCCGCTTCCCTATCAGGAATACCTACCTTGGAGAAATGTGCTGATCTTCCCTCTAACGGGATTTCCGTGTTTCTTTTACCTTGTTCACCTTCATTGCTTTCTAGTTGCTTCTTGCATTTGATCAAGTACCTTAAACTACAAATCTGCTTCCTCAGCCACATCCCAACATAAACCTGTGTCAGCGCGGATACTCTTACTTTGCTCTGCCCCAACAGCAGGCCTCAAATTCAGAGAAGCAGCATTATCTTTTACTGTAATATCAATTGTGCCAAGTTAGTTCTGTAATCAAACCCTGCATTCCACCCCGGCCTGGCCTCCCTGCCCAGGCCAGCGTACATTTTATTTTAATGTTCAGCCCTGTTTCACTCTCATTGTTTTGGAGTTAGATGGTTGTCCCTCTCCAGAGGCCTGAGCAGGTAATTCTGTCTGATACTCCAATGAGGGAATGCTGCATTGTTGGAGGTGCCAAGGCCCTTGCTGCTCTCTCAGGTGAGCATAAGAGATCCCAGGGAATCTACTCGGAGAAGAGCAGGGGAGTTCTCCCTGGTTTCTCCCTGGTCTCCTAGCCAACTAACATCTCACACACACACAAAAAAGCTGACCTGCTGTTTCTGGGATTTTGTTACATCCAAAATTTCACTTCATTGAAACAGTAACTACATTTCAAAGGTACACCACTGATGTGAAAAGCTTTAGAGTCTTTAAAAGGTTATTTATTAGTGTCACAAGTAGGCTTACATTAACACTGCAACGAAGTTACTGTGAAAATCCCCTAGTCGTCACACTCGGGCTGATCGGGTACATGGAGGGAGAATTTAGCACGGCCAATGCACCTAACCAGCACGTCTTTCGGACTGTGGGAGGAAACCGGAGAACCCGGAGGAAATCCTCGCAGACACGGGGAGAACGTGCAGACTCCGCACAGACAGTGACCCGAGCTGGGAATTGAACCCGGGTCGCTGGCGCTGTGAGGCAGCAGTGCTAACTACTGTGCCACTGTATCTTCTCAGGTTTGTCAGGCGCTATATCAATGCATTTGTTCTCTCTCTTTTTCTTGCTATTTTCTGCCCTTTTCTTACCAGAGAAGATAGGACCAATTAGGCTGCCCTGAGCTGTAAGGAATGTCACTTCCTTCTGAAACACAGCTGTGTAATTCCAAAACTCCGATAGGCAGCAGAGTTCAAGTGAGATGATCCACATTAGTTTGACAATTTGCACTGCCATTTAATGCCACAGCTTTCACCTGTGGAATTTTGCTGTTAATGATGCACTTGGGGAAATAAAATTAAATCCAGCTGTTCAGAATATAATGTTGTGGCTGTCAGAAAAAGCAGTCGGGTTCATTAGTATAACCACGAGGATACGGGGTGTCAAAAGGTAAGCAGCAGTGTGCAGGCAAATGGGCACCGCTTCTGTTCACCTTGTGCCCTCCTCAAAACCTAGATTTTCCACCTAATGCCCCTTTGCCAACTCTTCAGAGGGTTGTGAGCCAAGTTAATATTTAGGAGGGATGAATTTGGTTGTGACATTGGGCGGAATTTTACAGTTGTGGCAGGGGGAAAATGTGGCGAGCTGTTCAAACGTCTATTGACCTCTGCAGACTGGAAGATCCTGTGGGCTGGAGGGGCTGTAAAATTCCACCTATTATTTTGGAGAGTTTGAAAAGTGGATATCTTTTGGTCAATGTGTCTTCATGGCAATGATGTGGAGATGCCGGCGTTGGACTGGGGTGAACACAGTAAGAAGTCTCACAACACCAGGTTAAAGTCCAACAGGTTTATTTGGTAGCAAATACCATAAGCTTTCGGAGCGCTGCTCGTTCGTCAGATGGAGTGGAAATGTGCTCTCAAACAGTGCACAGAGACACAGAAATCAATTCTGTGCACTGTTTGAAAGCACATTTCCACTCCATCTGACGAAGGAGCATCGCTCCGAAAGCTTATGGTATTTGCTACCAAATAAACCTGTTGGACTTTAACCTGGTGTTGTGAGACTTCTTACTGTCTTCATGGCAAGCCATACCTTCTCGCTGTTCTCCTTCCCCCAAGTCAATTGAATGTTTTCATGGAGGCAGTATCCCTTCACTGAAGGTGTTCACTTAGTCTTTCAAGGTCGATTCTCTCCACAACCTTTACCATCTCATTAAACATTGAAGAGTTACAATGCCCTGTTCTACATCTTACTCAAAATACTGCACGCAGACATCAGTGAGAAAGGTGGCAGGGAAGGATGGATGCCAATTGGTGTTTAAAACCCTTTCTTAATTACAGCCTCTCCTCCTCCCACCTTCTACTGTAGGAGAGAAAGGAAGATAACATTAACACAATTAAAACCATCCCCTACAATAATTACTTGAGTGGAGTTTTGGACATTTAGTTGACTTCATCAATTCATGGATCTCCTCAGCAGTTCTCGTAGGTAAAGAACTGATTTTATCCCATGATGCTACGAAGGTGCATGGGTGCACACATGCAAACACCCCAGTTTTACTCTAAATTAGCTCAATGAAGGTAATGTTGGTTCAGTATAAATCTGGCCCCAGACCTGGACCTATCTATTTAATGTCTGTCTTTTTGATTTGATTTATTGTCAGTGAAAAGTATTGTTTCTTGCGCGCTATACAGACAAAAGCATACCGTTCATACAGAAGGAAACGAGACAGTGCAGAATGTAGTGTTACAGTCATAGCTAAGGTGTAGAGAAAGATCAACTTAATGCAAGGTAAGTCCATTCAAAAGTCTGACAGCAGCAGGGAAGAAGCTGTTCTTGAGTCGGTTGGTATGTAACCTCAGACTTCTGTACCTTTTTCCTGACAGAAGAATTGGAAGAGAGAATGTCCGGGGTCCTTAATTGTGCTGGCTGCTTCGCCGAGGCAGCGGGAAGTGTAGACAGAGTCAATGGATGGGAGGCTGGTTTGCGTAATGGGTTGGGCTACATTCACGACCTTTTGTAGTTCCTTGCGGTCTTGGGCAGAGCAGGAGCCATACCAAGCTGTGATACAATCAGAAAGGATGCTCCTATGGTGCATCTGTTAAAGTTGGAGAGAGTCGTAGCTGACATGCCAAAATTTCCTTTGTTTTCTGAGAAAGTAGGGGCGTTGGTGGGCTTTCTTAACTATAGTGTCGGCATAGGGGGACCAGGACAGGTTGTTGGTGATCTGGACACCTAAAAATGTGAAGCTCTCGACCCTTTTGTACCCATTGATGTAGACAGGAGCATGTTCTCCTTTACGCTTCCGAAGTCGATGACAATCTCCTTCATTTTGTTGACATTGAGGGAGAGATTATGGTTGCTGCACCAGTTCACCAGGTTCTCTATCTCATTCCTGTACTCTGTCTCGTCATTGTTTGCGATCTGTCCCACTACGGTGGTGTCATCAGCAAACTTGAAAATCGAATTGGAGGAGAATTTGGCCACACAATCATAGGTGTATAAGGCGTATAGTAGGGGGCTGAGAACACAGCGTTGTGGGGCACCAGTGTTGAGGATGGTCGTGGAGGAGGTGTTGTTGCCTATCCTTACCGACTGTGGTGAGCCTGTGGAATTCATCACCAGAGGAAGTAGTTAATGCCAAAACATTGAATGTATTCAAGAGGCAGCTAGAAAAAGCACTTGGGGTGAATGGGATCAAAGGTTAAGGGGAAAAAGCAAGATTAGGCTTATTGAGTTGGACGATCAGCCATGATCATAATGAATGGCAGAACAGGCTCAAATGGCTTCCTCCTACTCCTATGTTTCTATGTTTCTATCAATGACCTTGAGGGAAGGAAATCTGCCATCCTTACCTGGTCTGGTCTACATGTGACGCCAACCCAGAGTAATGTTGTTGATTCTGAAATGGCTTAGCAAGTCATTCAGTTCAAGGCCAATTAGAGATGGGCAACAAATGCTGACCTTGCCAATGGTGCCCACGTTCCATCAAAGAACAAAAAAAAAGTTAGCCAAAATGGAAGGGGAAAATAAGTTAAAATGTAGGACAGTAGAGAAGTATCAAACCTTCAAGGAAATGTTTCATAACTTTCAAATATTCCATTGAGAAAGTCTCTAACATGGATGCATCATCTGAGGCTAAATAAGGAAGTTAAAGATGGCACCAAATTGAACAAAAAGGTATGTACAATGCTGCAAAGATTAGTGGTAGAAAGTAACAAGCAGGATGGATAAAAGGAGAACCAGGAGATGTGGTATGCTTCAATATGGACATCACCAGTCACCAATCTTTTAAGAGGTTTCGAGGCCGGACCACCATGGAGGGAAAATCCCTTTTTAGGGTGACCTTTAACTGTTCAGGCACACAGACAGGTAGGGGGGCCTCTCTGCATACTGGTGAGTTCTAGCCAAGGAAGTACACTGCCCCAAATTGTGTTCAGAGAATGGAAATGTCCAGTCTACCTCCTTTTAACAAGGAGTGATCCAGACACCTAAAACGTGTAGCTCTCGGCCCTTTCATCCCTGTTCACACAGACAGGGGCATGTTCTCCTTTATGCTTCCTGCTGTCAATGACAATCTCTTTCGTTTCAATGACATTGAGGGAGAGATTATTGTTGCCGCGCCAGTTCACCAGATTCTCTATCTCATTCCTGTACTCTGTCTCGTCATTGTCTGCAATCCGACCCACTATGGTGGTGTCGTCAGCAAACTTGAAAATCGAATTGGAGGAGAATTTGGCCACACAATCATAGGTGTATTAGGAGTATAGTAGGGGGCTGAGAACACAGCCTTGTGGGGCACCAGTGTTGAGGATGATTGTGGAAAAGGTGTTGTTGCTTATCCTTACTGATTGTGGTCTGTGAGTTAGGAAGCTCAGGATCCAGTCACAGAGGGAGGTGCCGAGGCCCAGGCCATGGAGTTTGGAGATGGGTTTCGTGGGAATAATGGTGTAGAAGGCTTAGCTGTAGTCAATAAATAGGAGTCTGACATAGGTGTCCTTGTTATCTAGGTGTTCCAGGGTTGAGTGCAGGGCCAGGGAGATGGCGTCTGCTGCGATCTGTTGCGGCGGTAGGCAGTTGTAGTGGATCCAGGTAGTCCGGGAGACTGGAATGGATTCGTGCCATGACTAGCCTTTCGAAGCACTTCATAATGATGGATGTCAGAGCCACCGGCCGATAGTCATTAAGGCACGCTGCTTGGTTTTTCTTAGGTACCGGGATGATGGTCGTCTTCTTGAAGCAGGTAGGGGCCTCAGATTGTTGTAAAGAGTGGTTGATGATGTCTGCGAATACCCCCGCCAGCGCAGGATCTGATGCTCATCTAGGTACCCCATCCGGGCCAGTCTTGGTCACAGTTGTAAGGGTTAGCCATAACTCTGCCTGAGCCTCAAGGCCATTGCCCTGAATAGACTTCTAGGCAAGACTTCCACCCTCATCTGGGCTCCATGAGGTACCAGTCAACTAAATGGTTAACAGCTTCCTCAGGTCCCAGCAGTGCCACTGAGGGTGGTGGCCATTGCTGGGACTGCATTTAGTTTCCAATTGCATTTGTTGGTGGAGCTGGACATTAAGCTAAGCGCTGGTAGTGGCGACGGTGCGGTGGGTATTACTCGGACTAGTCAGTCTGACCCTGGCAAGGAGGCATGAGGGTGTGGGAGCCAGGGTAGGCATGCCAGGGTTTGCCTATGTACCCATAGGGCTTGTTACAGAGATAACCTGACAACCTAGCCTGCCAACAGCCTAAGCAGTGAAAGCTGCTAAGCTTTCTACTTGGCACTGGCATGGAAGAAATGCAATGAGGGTGGGAAAAGGTCATTAAGTGACCAATTAATGGGCCTATTTGACCCACAGATAAGCAGGCCACCCACATCTCCGCCATTGTTGTAAAATTACAATGGCACTGGTGAGCAGCTGGAAGAGCACCCACGTGTCCAGTGTTACACACACCACCAACCCTGCCTCATTAATTTTCCCTTATTCAGCCCCATCTCTCTCCTACACAGTGCTGCCTCATCTCAATGCTATCTCTTGTCAGTACTATCCCTACTTGCTCTGTGCCATCTCACCTCACTGCCACTCCTCAGTACCACTCTAGTTTCTCTGATTAGTTGCTTATTTTAGAAAGGTTTGAGTTTTTCTTGCTGTTAATTGGCGGTCTTTTTTTGCCACTTAGCTAACATGGTCTGATTTGTAACAGAATGCTTCTTGACTAACCCACTAACACCAACATGAAGGACTGACAAATTTATCCGTTCACCTGTCTCTGCAGGCACTTGTTACCAATCGTATATTGAGCTGATATATTGGACACTCAAACCTAGCTGTCGAAGGGTTAACTTGCTAATATTTAATAGAATATCTACATTTTAGTGAACCAACACCAAGTAGGTGAAAGGATGCTTTATGCAGTGTGGGTGGGTTTCAGTTTGTTTAGAAGAGTTGTAGAATTTATTTATCGCGAGGATATCTAACTCCAGATGACCCATGAGATCATGAAAATTCTCACCCAGATTACAAACACATTAGTAAAGGAAGCTGTATTCCCTATTTTAGCGACATCCATTTTTCACTCAATTATCAACTCCCTCAAAATGAGTTTTGGAAGAATTATCTCTTTTTTTTGAAAACACACCTTTTTTTGGGAAGAGATAGACAGTGACAAGCTGAGGGCAACAGACCAACAGCTTGAACAATGCTGACTCCAGGCCTTAGCAACTAGCAGCACTGATTGAGCCAGCAGTGGGTCCGATGAACCCTGACAGGCCCAGGACCCAACCAGGCAGGATTGGCAGCAACGAGGGAAGATTGACAGCACCTTGGTGACCACCCAATAAACATAATTAGGTCAGGCCTGATGAACCAATGAGTCCGCTCAGAACATTGCAGCAGCCTACAAATGTAGCTGAAGGAAACACAGCAGATAAAAAGTCTTGGAAATAGATATGAAGCTAAAGGAACTCCAATTTTGCTTCCCTCCTTTGTTAGTTAAGAGGTTCAGTGTTAATCCAAAAACGGTGGTATGTTCTCATTTGTTTTCCCCATGCCAATGGCATAGATTCCCTTATGACATAATGGCTTGTAACAGAGTAGGAAAACTTGGGGTTTTTTTTGGTTGTATGTATACCAGTGAAGGGCAACATGGGTTAGTAAGTGGGCTGAATGAATGGCCTCCATTCATGTCAGTGGGCCACAAGATTGAAAGAGGCTTGTTCGCTAACCATGACTCCATGAATAAGATTAAATACATTTAATACACAGCGAATATTTCATAATGTGTTACAGAAAATGCTTAATCATTCATATATTAATAGAACTGTCATCAGTTTCAAATGGTGAAAACAAAATAAATATTTACACTTTGGTCGCAGATGGAGCACACAGCTCTCACAGTCGATGTTGTGCGTAATCAGCATGAATCTCACTTCACTTGTCCTTGCTTTGTGTGTGAATCACTTCAGTCTTACCGGTAGGAAAAAAAACTATGCAGACAGAAATCAGCAGAATGTGGTAATTCTGCGTGTGAGCAATGGTCAACAAAATGTCTCGTGGGCTACACTCAGACTCAGATGGGCTGTGTGTGGCCACCAGGCTACAGGTTGCCCACCACTGATGTACACATAAGGTTGGCAATCATCCAGGAATTAAAATATTATCCAGGCCTGTGCTGCAACTCTGGGGGGGCGGGGGGAATCACAGGAACACTGATAAATCTTTTTAAAAACTGTGAACACGTTGGTTCCAAATGTGTTGGAGATGGGACAGTCAACGCGTAACGGAGATCTGTTCACTTTCCAATTGGCATGTGAAAACAGAGCTATGCAAGGATGGATACATGTGAGAACTGATGAGGAGTGCCAGCGGTGGGAGTGGCTGACAAAGGGAGGTCAGGTCATGAAACCAGAGTTTCCTGTGAATTTTAAAGGAGAATCACCAGAAGGCATGGTGGAAACAAATTCCTCAACCCCCATCAAATGCTGCGCTCTTTTAAAATGTTCAAATATAATGGTTAAATAGATTAAAAAGTACTGTTGATTCAGTTGTATTTTCATACACTCCGAAAAATAAATATTCTGCAGGCTAGATGCAAGGCGTTTTTTTTAAGGGTTCATTGGTAACAAGTTATTGAAGAACAACTGCTTCAGCCATGTCTGTTTTAATCTGATATGGAGATGCTGGTGTTGGACTGGGGGGGCAGGGGGCACAGTAAAAAGTCTCACAACACCAGGTTAAAGTCCAACAGGTTTATTTGGAATCAAGAGCTTTTGGAGCGCTGACTCCACTCACCTGATAAAGGAGCAGTGCTCTGAAAGCTCGTGATTCAAATAAACATGTTGGACTTTAACCTGGTGTTGTGAGACTTCTTACTGTGTTTTAATCTGCATTTACGCCAAGAGCATGGGAACTACTGTAGCGGCATCTCAGTATCGTACTCTGTATCAATCCAAAAGTCTCCACTGCAAAACTGCGCATCATGCATCGTCTATGGCTGTTGAACTCTCTCCCACTGTTATTGTCAGGTTTCCTCCAGAAACAGATCAATAACAAAAGAAGTTGTTTTTCAAACTGGAGGCCTGTGACCAGCGGTGTGCCTCAGGGATCAGTGCTGGGCCCACTGTTATTTGTCATTTATATTAATGATTTGGATGAGAATATAGGGGGCATGGTTAGTAAGTTTGCAGATGACACCAAGATTGGTGGAATAGTGGACAGTGAAGAAAGTTAGCTCCAATTGCAACGGGATCTTGATCAATTGGGCCAGTGGGCTGACGAATGGCAGATGGAGTTTAATTTAGACAAATGTGAGGTGATGCATTTTGATAGATTGAACCAGGGCAGGACTTACTCAGTTAATGGTAGGGCGTTGGGGAGAGTTACAGAACAAAAAGAGATCTAGGGGTACATGTTCATAGCTCCTTGAAAGTGGAGTCACAGGTGGACAGAGTGGTGAAGAAGGCATTCGGCATGCTTGGTTTCATCGATCAGAACATTGAATACAGGAGTTGAGATGTCTTGTTGAAGTTGTACAAGACATTGGTAAGGCCACACTTGGAATACTGTGTGCAATTCTGGTCACCCTATTGTAGAAAAGGATATTATTAAACTAGAAAGAGTGCAGAAAAGATTTACTAGGATGCTACCGGGACTTGATGGATTGAGTTATAAGGAGAGGCTGGATAGACTGGGACTTTTTTCTCTGGAGCGTAGGAGGCTGAGGGGTGACCTTATAGAGGTCTATAAAATAATGAGGGGCATAGACAAGGTAGATAATCAATATCTTTTCCCAAAGGTAGGGGAGTCTAAAACTAGAGGGCATAGGTTTAAGGTGAGAGGGGGGAGATACAAAAGTGTACAGAGGGGTAATTTTTTCACACACAGGGTGGTGAGTGTCTGGAACAAGCTGCCAGAGATAGTAGTAGAGGCGGGTACAATTTTATCTTTTAATAAGCTTTTAGATAGTTACATGGGTACGATGGGTATAGAGGGATATGGGCCAAATGCGGGCGATTGGGATTAGTTCAGGGGTTTTTTAAAAAAGGGCGGCATGGATAAGTTGGGTCGAAGGGCTTGTTTCCATGCTGTAAACCTCTATGACTCTAAATTCTGTCAGACAAGGGTGGGGAGAGGGTGAGGAACAGCAATTTCTGCCTTTCTGGGTCTCTCCTGCAGTGCAGGCATCCTCCACCTCTGAAGCTAGGTCAAGTTGGAGGTGTGCAAGGGGCAGCGTGGGATGACAGCTTTTCCATATCAGCTCTCCCTTCCAGTGAAGAACTGGCTGGACTCTGCTCGAAGAACATGACAACAACTGTCAAACTCATGGGAGATGACATCCCCTTGATGCTATTTGTTGCGGAAGAGTAAACAATATTCCCACCAACACCTGGAAATCCCAGGCCCAAAACCACCCAAAGTGGAGGAAAAGCATCGAGGAAGGAGTTGAACACCTGAGAGCCAAGTGTCATCATTGCAAAGAGTGCATGGCAACCCGGGCACCCCACCCACCCACTCCTCCAACCACTGTCTGCCCCACCTGGGACAGAGATCTGAGAAGTCATTTTTAGTGTGGAAGCAAGTCATACTTAATTCCGAGGGATTGCCCAAGAAAAAGAGAATAGTAAGCACATTCTTCATTGCACACATTTACAATTTGGCTGCAATTACTGAACAGAGGACTCTTCTTTCTCCCACAGAACCAGGAGCAAAATGAAAGCTGCAAACAGATGTACGACCAACAAGTGGTGCAGTGCTCAGAGGCCCTAATGGCTTGGTTATCATTTCACTCATTAATAATGAAGACCCCGAGTCATTTGAATTAGAGTTTCATAAAATGAAAACAAAGCTTAGCTTGGGCTGGAAAGATCTCTGAAATAAATTGCAATGCAGAATGCCAAGAGTAGACTTTACTCTAAATTTCTGTACAGTTCAATACTAATCCATAAAATTGCGCTATTGTCTCTCAAATGGAGCTCAGTAAATAGAGTTGGAGGTACAGATTGGTCATGATCTAACTGAATGACAGACCAGGCTCAAGGGTGAAAGGTCTACTCCTGTTCCTATCTTCGCAATGGAAAGGTTTACTGATCCTTACTTGACGACAGTTCGGCAATGCTTTCCAGAACAGCATAAAAGATGACAGCTTCCCTGCTAAAAGCATAGGTTTAGAAAGAAAACAATGAGGAACATTCAGGATGAGCAACAGGTATGGATAGGTGTGCTGTGCACCTGCCCTGGGAGGGCCACTGTCACGATTACAAATTCACTACGCTGATTCACGAACGCATTGATTATCTAATGAATATTTTAGAATTAACACATGGAATTCAAAGGCTCAATCTTGATTCCCCTCTCTCGAGATTATAATAGCTGCGTGAGGTAGAAGATGAATCTTGTCGCTTAATGCTTGCATCTGGCAGTTTTCTGATGATCTCCAATTAGACCTCTGACTAAATAAAGTGTGATGTGGAGACGCAGTGTTGGACTGGGGTAAACACAGTAAGATGTCTCACAACACCAGGTTAAAGTCCAACAGGTTCATTTGGGAGCACAAGCCACTAGCTTTCAGAGCGCTGCCCCTTCGTCAGGCGAGTGGGATTTCAGTTCACAAACAGGGCATATAAAGACACAAACTCAATTTACAAAATAATGGTTGGAATGCGAGTCTTTACAGGTGATCAAGTCTTAAAGGTACAGACAATGTGAGTGGAGAGAGGGTTAAGCACAGGTTAAAGAGATGTGTATTGTCTCCAACCAGGACAGTTAGTGAGATTTTGCAAGCCCAGGCAAGTCGTGGGGGTTACAGATAGTGTGACATAAACCCAAGATCCCGGTTGAGGCCGTCCTCACGTGTGCGGAACTTGGCTATCAGTCTCTGCTCAGCGACTCTGCGTTGTTGTGAAGGCCGCCTTGGAGAACGCTAACCTGAAGATCAGAGGCTGAATGCCCGTGACTGCTGAAGTGCTCCCCAACAGGAAGAGAACACTCTTGCCTGGTGATTGTCGAGCGATGTTCATTCATCCGTTGTCGTAGCATCTGCATCGTCCCCCCAATCTACCATGCCTCAGGACATCCTTTCCTGCAGCGTATCAGGTAGACAACGTTGGCCGAGTTGCAAGAGTAGGTACCGTGTACCTGGTAGATGGTGTTCTCACGTGAGATGATGGCATCCGTGTCGATGATCCGGCACGTCTTGCAGAGGTTGCTGTGGCAGGGTTGTGTGGTGTCGTGGTCACTGTTCTCCTGAAGGCTGTTCTCCTCAGAAGACAAACACGGGACACGGTGGACAGAGTATCCTTCGTCGTCCAGTACTTCCCCGGAGCGGAGAAGCTACGGCATCTCCTCCGGAGCCTTCAACATGTCATTGATGAAGACGAACATCTCGCCAAGGCCATCCCTACACCCCCACTTCTTGCCTTCAAACAACCACGCAACCTCAAACAGACCATTGTCCGCAGCAAACTACCCAGCCTTCAGGAGAACAGTGACCACGACACCACACAACCCTGCCACAGCAACCTCTGCAAGACGTGCCGGATCATCGACACGGATGCCATCATCTCACGTGAGAACACCATCTACCAGGTACACGGTACCTACTCTTGCAACTCGGCCAACGTTGTCTACCTGATACGCTGTAGGAAAGGATGTCCCGAGGCATGGTACATTGGGGAAACCATGCAGACGCTACGACAACGGATGAATGAACACCGCTCGACAATCACCAGGCAAGACTGTTCTCTTCCTGTGGGGGAGCACTTCAGCAGTCACGGGCATTCAGCCTTGGATCTTCAGGTAAGCGTTCTCCAAGGCGGCCTTCACGACACACGACAGCGCAGAGTCGCTGAGCAGAAACTGATAGCCAAGTTCCGCACACATGAGGACGGCCTAAACCGGGATGTTGGATTTATGTCACATTATCAGTAACCCCCACAGCTTTCCCCCTGATCTTGCAGAATCTCACTAGCTGTTCTGTCTGGAAACAATACACATCTCTTTAACCTGTGTTGAATGCTCCCTCCACCCACATTGTCTGTACCTTTTAAGACCTGGCTGGCTGTAGAGATTTGCATTCTAATTGGTATTCTGTAACTTGATTTCTGTGTCTGTGCACTGTTGGAGAACAGATATCCACTCCATCTGACGAAGGAGCTGTGCTCCGAAAGCTTATGGTATTTGCTACCAAATAAACCTGTTGGACTTTAACCTGGTGTTGTGAGACTTCTTACTGTGGAGACAATACACATCTCTTTAACCAGTGCTTTACCCTCTCTCCACTCACATTGTCTGTACCTTTAAGATTTGAATGCCTGTAAAGACTCGCATTCCAACCATTATTTTGTAAATTGAGTTTGTGTCTTTATATGCCCTGTTTGTGAACTGAAATCCCACTCACCTGATGAAGGAGCAGCGCTCCAAAAGCTAGTGGCTTTTGCTCCCAAATATACCTGTTGGACTTTAACCTGGTGTTGTGAGACTTCTTACTAAATAAAGTGTATCACTGTGCTCTGTAATGGCAAGCTATATATATATATATATATATATACCTTTTGTTTACTGATTGAATGGGTAGCAACAGAAGATTGTACAGGCTCTGTGAGACTTAACCTCGTATAGCTAATGAAATTACTGAGCTGGATACATGTTGCTAGCTATAAAAGTGCATTGTGTATTCTATCTCAAATCCCCTGGGGAACACTATACCTGGGAGGTAACATTGATGGGTACTTTCTTCAAATACAACATCCAGCCAGCTGCGGCTGGAATGTTTCTCTTAATATATTCAGGTGCTTTGATGAGCTTGCTATTTTTCTGCGAGAATTTTGAAGTGAAACAGAAGGCTGGAGGACTATATTAGAGTCATAAAATTATACAACACACAAAAAAAAGAGGCCCTTTGGCCCATCGTATCTGCGACACTCATCAAGCACCTATCTTCTGTAATCCCATTTTCTACCACTTGGTCCATTGACCTTGGACAGAAATTTTCGGTCTTGGGGTGGGTGCTACTGGAAAATCCCGCCCAGAATGTTCTCCTGATGTTCAGAGAGAGAGAGAGGATGACCCTTTTGAATATAAATTCTCCTCCTGCAATAAATTACCTTCAACAGTCAGAAAGTACCTGCACATGGCTGTGTGGTCACTTCTGCTCCAATTTCTTAGAGAACAGCCAGGGTTGTCAAGCTCTGAAAATCTACTCAACGAACATCCCCAAAATAGGCTATCTGGTCACGTGTGTTCCTTATAAACTCTCAATAAATAGACAAATCTCCAAGTGCTTAATAGATCGAGATACAGACGAAATCAACAACAGGGATAAAGGGCCAAGAGAGCCCTTTGAAAAACTCCAAATACCTTATGTAAACACTGACTTTAGACTGTGATCTCGACTGTACAAAAACCACTGAAATTAATGGCATGAATGTGTCCTCCAAAATCTAATTACAAAGCTGCCTTGTCCAATTGTTGTATCTCGATGGCCAGGGAAACTAGACCCATCTTTACAATGGCCGGAGCAAGTTTGGCGAGAGGCTTTCAGGATCATTCTGTTCTGAACGGTGGAGTTACACATTCTGCTCTTCTGCCAGCAGGTTTGAATTTTTGAAAATGAGTTCATGTTTGTGGTTTTTTTGATGAAGGATTAGAGTTCTCCCTTATTCATCAATTGAACTCTGCTTTATATCTGTGCTCTTGCTGGCTCAGGCTAAATAACTTGTATTGATACAAAACCTTGCATCATCAAATGTCCCAAGGTGTTTCAGAGGAGAACTGTCAGACAAACAATGGACACCCAGTCACATAAAGAGATATTTGGAAAAGTGACCAACACTTGGGTCAGCCTGGTAGGTTTAAAGAAGTGACTTAAAAGGAGCGAGAGAGAGATATGCAGATAGGTTTCGGGTGGGAATTTCAGAGGGAAGGATTTTGCAGTCCTTCCCGCTGGTGGGATCTTCCAGTCCTGCCGTTAGCAAGCACCCCCCACCCCCCCCCCCCAGGGATGGAGGGTGTGAGGCACACAAAACACCGTAGACATTGGTGGGACTGAAAGATCCTGCTGATGGCCGATGGTGTGCTGCCTCTCGAATTTCCTTTCCACCCTTGCTTCGATATTATTGAAGTTCAATGTCCCCCAGTTGCCAGCACGGATTTAGGAACTGAGCTTGGAAGAATGTTGAGAATACCTGCCACAGGCTGTAGCTGTTTGCTCTGCCATAGCCCTGTCTGGATGGACCTACTACAAACGATAACCTCCTCTTATGATTGATTGGAGCAACCAATTTACAATTTATAAATCAGTGCACAGCTTCTCAGTTTCACTTACGTTTTGTGCAATATGCTGTGCTCCATGTGACAAGCACCAAGGTTCACATGCAGGATATAGGGCTGGAACGAGTCGTTTTGTCCCCAAGCATCCACTTCATAGAATCACAAGATGATTACAGCACAGAAGGCAGACATTTGGCTCATACACCAGCTCTCTGCAAGAGTAATTCAGCTAGTCCCATTCCCTTGTACTTTCCAGATAACATTATTTTTTAAACTAACCTATCCAATTCCCTTTGAAAGACATGACTGAATCTGTCTCCATCATCTTCTCAGGAAATGTATTCCAGGTCCCCAGCTACTCGCTGCATATAAAATGTCCTCTTATCACCTTGGCTTCTTTTGCCAATCATCTTAAAATCGGTGTTCTCTGGTTGTTAGCTCTTTTCCACAATGGGAACAGCTTCTCTCTATCTACTCTGCTCAGACCCCTCAAGATTATCAAATCTCCTCTCAACCTTCCCTTCTCCAAGAATAACCTCAGCTTCACCAGCCTATCCAGCTAACTGAAGTCCCTCATCCCTGGAACCATTCTTGTCACGACTTTTGCTACATTGCCACTAAAGCCTTCAACACCTGCCTTAAGGGTAGTGCCCAGATGTAGACACAATCAGTGGGATTTTGAGGCCATTCCTGCCAACGGGATCATCTGGTCCCACCAACAGTGACCCCCCCTCCCCTCACCATGGGTTCCCCAGAAAATCTGCCCAATGCTCCAGTTGAGACTGAACCTGTGTTTTATAAAGATTCATCAGAACCTCCTTGCTTTAGTACTTTATGCCTTGATTTATAAAGCTTTGGATCCCAAATGCTTTACTAACTGCTTTCTCAGCCAGCCCTGACACCTTCAACATTTGTGCATTCTAACCCGCAGGTCTCACAGTTCCTGCACACTCTTTAGGGTTGTATCCCTGATTTTATATCACCTCTCCTCATCCTACAAACCAAGATGTATCACTTCACATTTCTTGGCATAAATTTCATATGTCACCCGATTATCCAGTCCACGAGTCTCTCTACTCCCTCTTCACACTTACAATACTTCCAGGTTTTGTATCATGTGGAAATTTTGAAATTGTAGCTGCATACCCAAGTTTAGGTTATTAACGTTTATCAAGAAAGAGTGGTCCGAATATACCCTCCCCTCGTCAGATATACCACTATATTCAGCACTACTCTCTCTTTCCTGTCACTCAGCCAACTTTGTATTAGGCTGCTGGTGTCCCTTCCGTTCCATGGATCTCAATTTTGCTGTCAAGCCTGTTATACGGCACTTTATCAGACACCTCCTGGAAGTCATATGTACAGCACCACATCAACAGCATTATCCTCATTCACCCTCCATTGTTAACTCATCAGAAAATTCATTTCTATCTGAAATGTAAAATTCCAGGAAGTTCTTTTGAGACATTCATAGGGTAGTTCACGATAAATTGTGATGACCCTCCTGACACTGACACATGAGTGCCCAATACTGAGGGAGTGTTGCTGGAGGTGCTTCCAGATGAGATGTTAAACCGTGACCTCCTCCTTGCAGAACACTGAAGGTCCCATGACACTACTTTGAACAAAAGCAGGGATGTTCTCCTCAGTGTCCTAGCCAATATTTATCCCTCAACAAATAACGTTAAACACATTATCAGGTCATCACCTCAGTGTGGTTTATGGGATCTTGCTATGCGCAAATGGGTTGCTGCATTTCCCATGGTATCACAGTGGCTTAACTTAAAGGAGTGCTTCATTAGCTGTAAAGCACTTTAGGACATCCCGAGGTCAGGAATGGTGTTATATAAATGCATGGCCTTGCTAGCGATGCCCATTTGAAAGAATAAAGACAAATAAACTTCATATGTGTATTGTCTGTACTTCAGTAAGGGGTCCGCACTGAAATCTTTCACCTACAAGGACCATATTGTCAGTGGCTCTGAAGATGACCGTGGCAATAAATGTTTATGTCAGACTTCTTCCAGCTGGAGCTGGAAGTATTTACAACATCCTGCAGTTCGTTGTCGAAAGGAAGTCATGAGACTCTCACTTCAATCATGAAGGATCAACTGTTGCCACCAGCTACAGGGCAAATTCTGTGGCGAGTAACTCATCTCCTGACTCTCCAAATCTGTGCACCACCTCCAAGGCACGAGGCAGGAGTGTGATGGAATACTTCCCACTTGCCTAGATGAGTGTGCAGCTCCAACAACATTGATACCATCCAGTGATGCGAGTGTACCTTTAAGAGGTTTTTTAAAAAAATCATGATCTCTGCAGCTCTCAGTGTTTTTCAGCTCACAGCCTTAGCTGATGTCATCATGGTTTGACTGGAGATGTCATTTTATTGCTACTTAAATGGGGTTTGTTTATTTTTACTGGGATGTTTATGACGCTGCATTGTTATGGAAAAAACTGGTTGGCAGGTCAGGTGACAGGAGTTTTTTCATTTTCAGTTTGGATCTGCAAGTTTGAGTTTTAGTTTTTGAAGGGGCATCAAGTTGAAAAGAAGTCTCTCTCTTCCTGGTTTTTGGAAGTTCTGTTGGTTAGCTGAAAACAAGGTCTTGCCTTTCTGAAGGGAGAAATTGGCTGTTGGTCTTGCCTAGAGTCCCTGGTACTTTGGGAAGCTGTTCTGAGTCTATCCAGAGAACTGCAGACTTCATCCAAAGGTCTCAAGTCCAGTATCACATGAGCATTAGTCTTTGCTGGGTTAAACCTATGAAAAAGGGTCTTGTGTCTTTGGGATTGTTTTTTTTGGAAAACATTAGATATATTTGTTAAGGTTTGTACATTATAGCAGTTGTTTTGTTTCTTGTTTGTAATTGATAAGAGTTCTTGCTAATTTTCTTACACTACATGTTAACTATATACTTAAATAAACTTTGTTTGATAAAAGCTCCCTAGTGGGTCATTTGAATCATACCTCAAGTGAACATATTATGTTTATCCCAGCCAAATTCAAGAGACAAAACCTAGGATCCAGGCGGGCTCTATTAAACTTTGGAGTTTCTGACCTGAACCATAACAATCCTGACTTGAAGATATATTGCCGTTCCTTCAGTATCACTGGGTCAAAATCCTGCAATTTGCTCTCCACCAGCACTGTGGGTGTACCTACACCTCAGGGACTGTAGCAGTTCAAGAAGGCTGCTCACTATCACCTTCTCAAGGGCAATTAGGGATGGGTAATAAGTGCTGGCCTAGACAGCGGTGCCCACACCCTGCGAAAGAATGAAAAAAAAGAGAGATGAAGAGAGAGGGAGGAGATAATCTAGGAAATCCCTTTCTGTCCGGGCTGTGAAGAACACATCCAAATCCATTACTAGTAACCACAATCCCAGTTCCTCATTCACCAACAGTCCCACACCCTTATCTTCTTCTCTGTCACTGAGCATCACAACTGCATCATGGTTGGGTCTATGTTATCATAGTTTTATCTCAGGATTCGTGAGTTTGTTACTTCAGAAAATTTTCAAAGGTTAAGTAAAACCAAGAATAGCTACAGCTTCTTTTCGCCACCCTCCACCCACAGCTCACCACACATCCCCCCCCCCCCCCCCCCCCCCCCCCCCCCCCCCCCCCCCCCCCCCCCCCCCCCCCCCCCCCCCCCCCCCCCCCTCCCCTCCTGGCACTATGCTATTCTTGTCCCTTGCAGGCCGCTCATGCCCAGTGTCTCACCATGTGCTGATCCTGCCTCTATGCTATCCTTACTGTATCTACTCTGGAGGGTGTGTGTGTGAAATCAAGTGACAGCGTCTCTTTCTCACATCTGAAAAGGGGAAAACGCACAAAGGTAAAGCTATGGAGTGGGGAGCGGGTATAGTTAGAGGCGCATGCTTAAGCCATCTGCAGCTTTTAAGTCAAAAACTTAAAGAAGCTGAAGAGGGAAAAGTGGGATAGGAGAAAGATTCAGTATGAGGATACCATCATCTGTGACAATTGCTCCTCACAGCTTCAGCAATGGCCAGTCCAATAATGGCCAGCACTGCCTCCTTCTCGAGGGTTAGGAGACTTAGACATACCTGTCCCCCTCCATTTAGCTGCTGCTGCCTTCAGTTGTATGCTCCCTTATCCTGCAAGAGAGGGAAATGTGCCAGTGAGGGTCCTGCACTCTGTCTGGTTGACGTGGCTGTCATGGTTGAATAGCTGCCAGTGTGTGGAACCTTTGAGCTGCAGGTGGGAGGCTTGCTTCAGTGCGCCATGGGGGAAGGTGTGCTGGAGCATATGAATGTCAGGTATGTACGTGTCTTGATTGATAGGGATTTATGTAGTTAGGAATTGAGCAGTGTGTGAGGCTACTAGTTCATTTGGCAGGATGTAGCATTTGCAGATGCATTCACTGACCGTGATCACTCCTGTGAGATCATTGAAATTCTTGCGGCACTACATCAAGGTCCTCAGGGTCCTGGCATTGACCTCCAAGGCCATCTGCTCCCACTGCCTTTTGAGCATGTGCTTTGAGAACTGCAGGCCTCCTGTGGATACAGGATGTCTCTCCCCCTTCCCGCCTCCTCCACCCAGGTCTCCAGTGTAGCATCTGAAAACCTTGGGGCCCATTTTTCCCCCTTTGTGCCATTCTTCAATAGTTTCTCAAGTCAGAGTGACTTCCTGCTCTCCCCACAATGCACCTAAGATATGGAAGCTAGCTTGAAGTGATGCTAAATATTTAAAGCAGCAAAGAATTCGGGGGGGGGGGGGGGGGGGGGGGGGGGAAGAGAGCAAGGCAAGTGGGATTAGTTTAAGATTACTCCAGGAAAGAGTTGACACAGTTCCAATGGCCCCCTTCTGTGCTCAAAAACTTCTATAGTTTTATGACCTGCTGCATATTTCAAGCATTTTCTGCATTTTAAATTTCCTGTATTTCTCTTTCTAATCCTCAGCAGAGGATGATATGGAATTAGTGTTTGAGCAAATAGATTAAAATAACATTTGAAGTCACATTTGCATCCATTAAATTATGAAGTCGAATCTAACAGTGCACAGTTGCTACAACAGCCAGATTGAGACAGCACGATTCATTATGTACTGTTATACAGTACATTGCAAAGATCCAGGTCGCATTCTGCACTTACACCTACACAGTGCAGGCAACAGTTCCCAGAGAACAGACAACAATGGAAAAATTCTCCAGTCACAGAATGGAAATCTGGCTGATATCAGTGTAAAAGAAAAATGACGAAATAACAGTTTCAAATTCCAAGTACTCGATGAAATAAACAGCGTCATTGTAATACTTGCTAGGGCCATTCTCAAAGGTTTGTATTTTATTCCAGTAATCTATTTACTAGTGGGTTTCCTCCCTGTCCTGAAGATGCTGCCTTTTGCTGGGTTACTGTAGGGATGGGCAATAAATGCTGGTCTAGACAGCGGCACCCACAGCCCATAAAGGAATTTTAAAAATATACGAAAGGTGCCCTCCAATACCTTCAAGCAAACATTCACGCATGGAGCCTGGGTCATGAGTGGCATTAGGTTGTTCAACTGCAAAAGCATCACAGCTAAGTCCAACCCCATCCACATACATCTGAAAAGACCAGGGGGCTGAGTTTCCCCTCTGCCAGTAGTAGCTACTAGTCTCTACTCTGGCTGTGAGCAACCAACTGAGGGCAAGCTGGGGTGGTGGAGGGAGGAATGTCAGAAAGAGACTAGCAACATAGGAGCTGTTGGTCCCTGTTGTTCAGTTTCACATCAGTGATATTAAACCTCAGTTCAACCATCAGCCTATCGCTTGGACTTCTGCCTTAATCAGATTCAATAGATAGGGTGGCTGTTAATTCTGAGCACATGCAACTTAACATGAAACCGATGATATGAATCAGTGGAAAAAGGGGAGAGCTTCTATTCACAACCTTTAGAAAAATATACAGTGCTGCGGATTAGTACGACTGTTCCGTACAAGTGGGAGCCTTGCTATCCGTTCCCTTAAGAATGTTAAAAATAGAAAGCCCATGAATTCCTATGAATGCCACTAAGTGACTGAGAAAAAGATATTAGTCTTAAATCTTCTGATATGGGGAGCGGCAAATGACTCAACGCACATCTGAGGAAGACCCGACACGCACACATGCACATACATGCGTGTAAAGTTTAAACTTCCGATTGCTGGATAAACCCTTCTCAGATTGCAGTACGATTCCCTATGACAGTGGGATCAGATGGCCAGAACCCTGCAGACTTGGGCTGCCTGCCCCATATTTACGCTAGTTTTTTTTTTACATGGATAAACTCTGAGCTTTTCATAGCAGGTGTAAAGCTTGCTAAGCAGTGTAGCCCTAATTAATCAAGCTGGAGTGTCAAAGTACAATGGTAACTACAACAATGTTCACCTCTACCACAACACTGCTCAGCACATCCTAACCGCTCCCTCACCAAATGTTCAGCCCCTAACCCACCCACCTGTGGACCTGTCCTGGTCCCTCCACACAGACTCAATAGTTAAGAAAGCTCACCAACTCCTCTACTTACTCAGGAGGCTAAGGAAATTCAGCACGTCCGCTACGACTCTCACGAATTTTTACAGATGCACCAAAGGATGTATCACAGATACACCTTTCCGGATGTATCACAGCTTGGTATGGCTCCTGCTCTGACCAAGATCGCAAGAAACTATATAGGGTTGTGAACGTAGCCCAGTCTATTACTCCAATCCATTGACTCCATCTACAATTTCCACTGCATCGACATATTTTCTTCCACCTTCGACTGTCTGGAAAAATATACAAAAGTCTGAGATCATGTACCAAATGGCTCAAGAACAGCGTCTTCTCTGCTGCCATCAAACGTTTGAATGAACCTGCCTTATATTAACTGATCTTTCTCCATACCCTAGCTATGACTGTAAAACTATATTCTGCACCTTCTCCCCTATGTACTCCGTGAACAGTATGCTTTGTCTGTCGAGCAGGCAAGAAACAAACTTTCACTGTATCCCAATGTGACAATAATAAATCAAATCATCTTAGAAATGTTGACTCCCCCTCATGGCTCACCCTCTTGACAATGATCACCACCCCCCCTCCCCCGCCACCCCCCCACCTTGTCGTTTCACCTTCCAGAATCCCTGGCTCCTGTCCGGTCAATGGGGAGATGCGGGGGGTACAAATCCCACCACGGCAACTGGTGGAATTTAAATTCAATTAATAAATCTGAAAAATTAGACTAGTCCCAGCAACGGTGACTGTGACAACCATCAGCGGTCGCCATAAAAGACCATTTGGTCTACTAACATCCTTTGGGGAAGCAAATCCACCATCCTTACCCAATTCTGGCCTATACGTAACTCCACACCCACCGCAATGTGGTTGATGCTTAGCTGTCTATTCACGGGAATTAGGGATGGACAGCTGGCTTTGCTCTCGATGTCCACGTGCCACGAAATAATAAAGAAAGCAAAATGTTGGAAAAGTCCGTATGGTTGGGGAATGCAGAGTGTGAGGAGGGCGGGCATTCTTGGGAGTGAGCCAATTCAGTATTTTTATTGAGCTGTTGTCACTGTAGTAATTTTAGAAAAAACATGCAGCCAATTTGCGCACAGCAAGGTCCCACAAGCAGCAGTGACCATATAATCTGATAACATGATCGTCTTTGAGGGATAAATATGCTCATAATGGTATAGATCCATCACCGTGTGACAGACTGGCCCCTAGGGTGTACACCTATCACAGTATAATAGCTTGCTGTTTGTGTGTGGTGAGGGGGAAGAGCAGGGGGAGAAGGAGCTAAAAAAAGGGTTGACAGCTGCAGCCCAATGTTATTACCAAGGGATATGAGCCAGCACAGGAGCCCTTTGAATGAATGTCATTCAGCATTCGTGAAAGGCAGCGTTAAAGGGCTGCGGTACTTAGGAAACCCAGACCACACAGGATATCCTCTTCCTTGACATATTGGCTAAATGTTTTGAAGGAGAAATGACAACTTTCTCAAAAGCCCCATTATAAAATACTGAAATGTAATTACTTGTGGGAAGTGAGATTAGTGCAGTCATCACCCACATTTATTCTGCATAGGAAAATTGCTAAGTAAAATATTAAAAAGGAAAAAAAAAAGTTTAAACGGTATGCAAAGCTGTTTTCCATTTTTTAAAACCCTGCAACTGAAATATGTCTAAGACTGCCAGCACACAGTAGAAGCTTTTTCAAAGTCATTATCATGAGGCAGTAGTTTAAGCCCCTTAGAATGCAATCACAGTAGCAGCTGATGCAGCACATTGATGAGGACTGCAGGTCTAGCTGTGTAAATCAGAAACACATATCCTAACTTCAATATTAATGGGCAGCCTTGGGGGAGTGGGGGCGGGGGCGGGGGCGGGGGGGGGGGGGGGCGGAGGTGGGGGGATACCACAGCTTGGGCCTCCCTTGTTCTATCAAATTTAAGTTGTGACGTCCTTGATGTTATCGGGCTGCGACTTTGGTACGTTCATTCGGCCTTGCCATGCTGAAGCTTTGTCCGTGCCCTAATTTCTGCACTTTAAAGGTTAAAGGGGAGAGGATGGAACTGGGTTGTCCAAGATGGATAAATTAACCTGCCTGCCAAGGGAGGTGGAGGTTGATTAAAAATCAGAGCAGTAGAACCAGATTCAATCTGGCAAATGCAGATCCCGCCTTATTCTGGGCCACACAGAGACAGATTTATTAACTGTTGAACATGGTACTACTTGTGCAGGCAAATGCTTTTGTACCATGTCAGCGAGACAATGGCATATCAAGCTTGCAATACTTAATTACCTTGCCCACCTCGATCAGGGCTCGTCCAATAGTCTACAACGAAGCTCACAGTATGTTATCTCATTCGATCCTGTTCTCTCCTCACATGTGCAAACATACTACAATGCAGCCACATTACTATAAATGTCATAATCATAGGGTTAATGTATTGGTGTAAATACCCTGAAGAAAGCCAGGAAACAGTTTGCGAATGAAGAATTACACTTGGCATCACATCGTATTATGTGACATGAAATGAAACCTGCAAAGACATGGCGAATGTATTCATTAAAAGAATTGTGCTAAACCCCATGGCTAACTGGCAATTAAAGGCAGTGTCCAGTATGGGAGTAGGTTTGTTCGCCTCGCCCCCCCCCCCCCAAACAAAGCTACAATCCAGACTGTGGATGACATAATAATGTAATCGTTTCAAGAGACACAACCTAGCAACCAAGCGTCTCAGGCTGACAAGAGCTCCAAGCAATTCAGTCAATTTTTTCATTAGGTAAATACAGGAAAGCCGCAGACAAAGATTACTTCTTGCTGAAAATGACCTTGTTCTACAAAACATCTCGCATGGCTGATAGACTCCTAACATTAACAACTTGTTCCCTGTTGTCAGCGCAGGGTAACCTTGTCACTTAAGTCAATATTTGTACTCGCTGAAGCAGGAGCATCAATATTGGGGCTGAAACCCTTGTTTTGCTCTTGGCGCAGAGTCAGCACCAAACAAGCCAGGAATAATGAACAAAATCAGAATAAAGCTCCATATATTGTGCCCCTTACACAACAACCTCAGGTCAGGACCTGCTTCAGTCCTTCCTGTAGCAGTTCCAATTCACACACCTGCCACACCCCGGGCCCCTCAGAATAAGAATCTCAGAATCTTTACAGCTTCACAGATGGCTTTGTACTGTGGAATCGTGCCAACATGGAATAGAAAAAAAAAGAAATGCTGCCACAGGCCATCCCAAAATGCTTTACAGCAAATGAAGTACTTTTGAAGTGTAGCCATTATTGTAATGTAAGAAATGCAGCAGCCAATTTACACACAGCACGCTCCCACTAACGAAGACGTGCTAATGACCTTTCACTTCATTTTTGCTTGGCACATAGCTTCAGCCATCTCTTCCTCCCTCCCTGACTTGGCAAAAGCTGAAATATTTAAAATTAATTTTGAAGCAGAGAGATGAAGAAAGAATCCTTGCCCCCACGTGTAGTCACTTACCTTTGAAAATACTTCTTTAAATTTGAATTACTGGGCAGATTTTACACATCTCCATTAGGCAAAAAGCTGATGCAAGGTCAAGGTTGTGTTGGGAGTTTGGGTTAATTATGTAAAAGAGCTGACCTTGCAAGATTCTGCTGTTAGCTCAGTGTACCATGGGTGAGCTTGGGCCTGGGGGCTAACCATTCTGAGCACAGATTCTGTCCTACAAAAGTGACGCTTTTATTCCTTTGCTTTCTTTAGGTTTTCACAAGCTATGTTTTGCTGATCGGTCAAACCAGTTGCACAATCTCTTTCAATGATTGTAAGAAGTCCAGGATGAGCCATCTTGTGACACTGCCTCCCCGCAGCAACCACTGCGCTGCAGCAATTGTTCACATCATCCTCCTCCAATGTGTAGGACTACCCTCTGACTTGGGCTTCCCTTACTATCCAATCAGAACCAGAGCATCCCCAGCAATGGTTTCACTTTCCCTTTCAGCATCATTAAGACCACCCTGCCCTCCTCCACTACAGATCCATCCTTGGCTATCTTCTCTTTCTCATGCTGCCCCTTTATGACACCATCAGCAGACATTGGGGTCAATTATCACGTCTGCTGATACCAGCCAGCTCCATCTCTCTCGGTTACTTCACAGACTCCCCCTCTAAAGATATTTCACCCTCTACTTACAATCCATTTGAGGCACACATCCCCTTCTTGGTCATTGAATCTGAAGGTGACAACTACTCCAGCATTCTTCTTGTTGGCCTCTCATCTTCCACGTCAGGTGAAGCTCAGCTCATTCAAACCCTTCTGCCTTTATGCTACCAAGTCCCACTGACTCATTACCCTTATGCTTGCTGATCTACATTGACTAGTGTTTTATTGGCCATCTACCTTTCCCTTTACCCTACCATTGATGACCATGCCTTCAGGTTCCACACTCTGGAATCTCTCTCTCTTCAGCTATCATGCCCTAAGAGGGCATTGATGACCCTGAACCTCCACATTAATCTTCTTCTGGAGGTATGGATCATCTTGTTGGCGATACATTCATTCAGCTTGCGAGGTTCTATAGAAAGATTACTCTTTGTTCACTATTACTCTCTGGAAGAGTCCCATGCCAGAGTTACGTGAAGCCATTGTGGAAGCAGGCTGGTGGATATCTGGTCAACTGGTGTAACGATAGTGGATTCAAGCTACTGGTGGTTCAACATTGCAACCTGCAGAAGACAATGGTAAACCACTGCAGTACCCGGCCAAGCATACTCAGCACTCTGGAATACTCTCCCGAAAGCCTTCCTTTCCTCCCCTCCCCCCCAACCCCTTCCTTAAAATTCCTCTTCTTCGTTAGCTCAGTGTCGTTATTCTGCATCAAAGGCACTATATAAACACTGCTTAAAACCAGAAACAAACAAGACTGCAAGCTCATAAGTAACGAGGAACGATGGGGTGATGGACTTGTGGCTCAGTATTGGAGCATTGCAGTTCTTAAGACTGCTGACCAACTCAAAATAGCTCAAAAGAATCTGGCACTAAATTAGCAATCTCACTCAGATAGGCTACAAAAATGTCTGGTGCATTTCTACAACACCATGGTTTCCTGCGATTGGGGATACAGATGTAGAATTGGACTTCATGCTACATCAGACCTGCCCGTGTTTGGTACTGGTTGACAAACAATTATATTTTTAAATGGGCACACGAATTCACCAGAAAAGAAGGGAAGAAGTGTATATGTCTCTAGAAACACAGTGGTCTCTATTGAGCTCCTTTCAAACAGTGAATTGGCAGAAATAAAAATTGTATTAATATTCGATTAATCTTTTAAATGGAGTTCTGCTATTGTAAGGAAATTTTCTATAATTCCACTAAAAATGCATTGGTACTTCTTGCATATTTTATAAATAATAAAATGGAGGATAATTATTATTTATGCAAGTATAAATAATGTCTGCAGACAGAAGCTGATGTACTGTACTTTCTGTCTGGTGCATTACATCACCACTTTAATATGTATGCACAGCAATTTTATATGTAGTACATTTTAAAAGTACATAACAAATCTCATAAGATACGCAGGATAAACGAGATGGATCACTTCAAACAATAAGTTTTACAGTCCTCCGTGGCAGGTTTGCAGGCGGCGGGGCTGTAAAATTTCCCAGGTGGCTATCCTGCTCCAACCTTGTCAGCAATTGTGTGTGGCTTAGGGCCTCTTGCCCCAATTGAGGCCTTTAGGACTGCTTCCCACTAGGCCTCAATTTTGAGGCTGTGAGGGTCCTCTTTCCACCAATGTCTGCCACCCACTGGTACTTCCTTGCCCCCAGTGCATCTCCATCAACATTCCTGCCCCTACTCACCAGGGTCCTGCCTCGTCTCGCTGTCTTGTGCGCCCCCCCAACACGCCTGCTGCCATTGGCTTTGCTGGGAACACAGACTTGCCGGCCGATAAGTTTGGGACAGCAAGAGACAGAGGTCCCATTTCCAGCCAAATAACACTGGAATGTTGAATGGCTGTGGGGCTGCTGTGATGGGTGGGGATGTGATGCGTTCCCTGCTGAAATTCTGGGTGCTGGGACTGGAAACATCATCAGAAAAACCCTGCCCATTTGCACAAACTTTAACGTCTCTGAGCCACTGTTGTTTAAATCTTAGGAATCCTGATGGCTCCCCTTCAAAACAAGGCCATCTTTAAAAAGAATTTGGGACTGGAACACGTGCTTTAACATGCAGATAAATAAATGCTTTGCATTCACACCTAGATTAATGGAACAGGATATCTGCATCCAATGCAGCAATGTGGACCATCTACAAGATGCACTGCAGCAAATCACCAAAGCTTCTTAGACAGCACCTTCCAAACTCCCAGCCTCTCCCACCCAGAAGAACAAGGGCAGCAGATGCATGGGAACACCACCACCTTCACGTTTCCCCCCAAGTCACTTACCATCCTGACTTGGAACTACATTGCCATTCCTTCACCGTCACTAGGTCAAAATCCTGGAATTCCCTCCCTGACAGTATCTGTGGGTTTATCTATACCACATGGACTCAAGAAGGCAGCTCCCTACCACCCTTTCAACACAATTAGGGATGAGTAATAAATATGGGCCAGCAACTCCCATATCTCATAAAATAATTTTTAAAAATTAAATTGTGGTTTAAGAACATAAGAACATAAGAAATAGGAGCAGGAGTAGGCCATCTAGCCCCTCGAGCCTGCCCCGCCATTCAATAAGATCATGGCTGATCTGAAGTGGATCAGTTCCACTTACCTGCCTGATCCCCATAACCCCTAATTCCCTTACCGATCAGGAATCCATCTATCCGTGATTTAAACATATTCAACGAGGTAGCCTCCACCACTTCAGTGGGCAGAGAATTCCAGAGATTCACCACCCTCTGAGAGAAGAAGTTCCTCCTCAACTCTGTCCTAAACTGACCCCCCTATATTTTGAAGCTGTGCCCTCTAGTTCTAGCTTCCTTTCTAAGTGGAAAGAATCTCTCCACCTCTACCCTATCCAGCCCTATAAGATCCCCCCCCTCAGCCTTCTAAATTCCAACGAGTACAAACTCAATCTGCTCAGTCTCTCCTCATAATCAACACCCCTCATCTCTGGTATCAACCTGGTGAACCTTCTCTGCACTCCCTCCAAGGCCAATATATCCTTCCGCAAATAAGGGGACCAATACTGCACACAGTATTCCAGCTGCGGCCTCACCAATGCCCTGTACAGATGCAGCAAGACATCTTTGCTTTTATATTCTATCCCCCTTGCGATATAGGCCAACATCCCAATTGCCTTCTTGATCACCTGTTGCACCTGCAGACTGGGTTTTTGCGTCTCATGCACAAGGACCCCCAGGTCTCTTTGCACAGTAGCATGTTGTAATGTTTTCCCATTTAGATAATAATCCAATTTGCTATTATTTCCTCCAAAGTGAATAACCTCGCATTTGTCAATGTTATACTCCATCTGCCAGATCCTCGCCCACTCACTCAGCCTGTCCAAATCTCTCTGCAGACCTTCTACGCCCTCCACACGATTCACTTTTCCACTTATCTTTGTGTCGTCTGCAAACTTTGTTACCCTACACTCAGTCCCCTCCTCCAGATCGTCTATATAAATGGTAAATAGTTGAGGCCCCAGTACCGATCCCTGCGGCACGCCACTGGTTACCATCTGCCAACCAGAAAAGCACCCATTTATTCCGACTCTCTGCTTCCCGTCGGATAGCCAATCCCCAATCCACGCTAACACCCTACCCCCAACTCCGTGTGACCCAATCTTCTTCAGCAACCTTTTGTGAGGCACCTTATCAAACGCCTTTTGGAAATCCAAAAACACCGCATCCACCGGTTCCCCTCCGTCAACCACACTAGTCACATCTTCATAAAAATCCAACAAGTTCGTCAAGCACGACTTTCCCCTCATGAATCCATGCTGCGTCTGCTTAATGCTGCGTTTGCCAGTACCTCAGATGCTGCGTTCCTGTGCTGTACTTCATGCTGCGTTTGCTAGTACCTCAGCTCCAAGCTTTCCACTTTTACTCTATATTCCTTGATAACCTTTCTTCTACTCTCTTCTCACACCTATTGACATGGAGGTAGACAAAGCACGTGCTTACATCTGCTTTGAGCTAGTTTTTTCCTGGAACAGGTCACTAGCCAATCACCAGAAGCTACAGCTTGAGGGGCATCTTTTTGCATCAAGCATGGATAACCAGAAGACTCTCCCATATTTTCATCCGCTGTCGGCATACCGGAAGGATTTACCAGTTTGGTCACATTATGAAGGCACCTTCTTGGCCATCAGGTCCTGGAGGATGACTCCACCACTGAGCCACACAATATCCTTTTGATAACTTTAATTAAAAACTCTATTTCAGTCTTGGATACTCCAACTGTCCTCACAACCATACTTTTAGAAGTATACAGTTATAGAATCAACTTTCCTCTAAGAATGCTTCCGGATTTTGCTCCTGAAGGTCTTGGCCAAATAGTTTTAAGATTATACCTCCTCGATCTTGCCTTTATTGGTCGAGACATTGAGTACAAGAGTCAGGATGTCAAGTTGCAGCTTTATAAAACTTTGGTGAGGCCCCACTTAAGGCATTACAAGGCGTTCAATTCTGGTTTCCACATTACAGGAAGAATGTGGAGGCTTTGGAGAGGGTGAAAAAGAGATTTACCAGGATGCTGACTGGATTAGAGGGTATGAGCTATAAAGAGAGGCTGGACAAACCAGGGTTTTCTCTCGAGTGATGCAGGCTGAGGGGAGACCTGATAGAAGTCTATAAAATTCTCAGAGGTATAGATAGGGTTGACAGTCAGAATCTCTTTCCCAGAGTTGAAATGCCTAATACTAGGGGTCATGCACTTAAGGCGAGAGGGAGAAAGTTCAAAAGGAGATGTGAGGGGCAAGTTTTTTAATTACACAGAGTGGTAGGTGTCTGAAACATGCTGCCTGGGGTGGTGGTGGAAGCAGATAGTTAGGGGCGTTTAGATAAACACATCAATATGCAAGCAATAGAGGGATATGGACCAAGGGCAGGCAGAAGGGACTTGTTTAATTTGGCGTCATGTTCAGCACAACATTGTGGACCAAGGAGCCTGTTCCTGTGCTGTACTGTTCTATGTTCTATGATCTTGGTTCTCCACATCACCCTACTGAATCACTTCCCCTTCAATCATTTTGACCAGGTATTTCTTGACTACAGGTTTGGGATAAATTGAACTGCTCACTGAATGCTAATAATAAAATGATGGTAATACTTGAACTGACCTCTGAACAAGCTAAGTCACATAGTCAAGCAAATAACAGATGGAATTTCTAAGCAGTAGAGATAGGAATGTTTAAGTTAGTCTGCATGTATATAGCACCTTTCACAACCTTAGGTTGCTACAAGGCGCTTTGCAGAGAATTAAATACTTTTGAAGTATCACTCTTTAAATGTAGGGAAGAGCATGAACAAGGTATTCACTCCTGTTTGTTATTGAGTGACCCATTTTGGGCTTGTGCATGGGTGGGTGCTGGACAGGAACAGGGTTGGCTTGGCTGTGATGTTGCATTCCCTCTTCCAACTCCACACATCCATCAGAGAGTAAATATTTTGCAAGCACACACCATCAAGACCCACACATACACAAGATTCTGGAAGGCAAGTACATATTTGAAATAAATCAACACTTCCTAGGAAGAAGGAGAAAGAGAACTCAATGAAGGTGTTGTCAAAAGGCTAAGAATCCTGCGGTGAGTAACTTACCTCCAGACTCCCCAAAGCCAGCCCACCATCTATAAAGCACAACTCAGGACTGTAACGGAATACTCTGAGTGCATTTCCAACAATGCTCAAGAAGCTCAACACCATCCAGGACAAAGTAGCCTGCTTTATTGCTACCCCTTCCCCAAACATTCAATCCCTCCACCACCAACGAACAGTGGCAGCCATGTGTACCATCTACAAGATGCACTGTAGGAACTCGCCAAGGGTCCTTAGCAGCACCTTCCAAACCCACAACCATTACCATCCAGAAGGACAAGAACAGCAGACACATGGGAACACCACCACTTGGAATTTCTCCTTGTTGATTTGATTTATTGTCGCATGTATTAGTACACAGTGAAAAGTATTGTTTTTGCGTGCTATACAGCCAAAGCATATCGTAAATAGAGAAGGAAAGGAGAGGGTGCAGAATGTAATGTTACAGTCAACTTAGTGTGAGGTAGGTCCATTCAAAAGTCTGATGGCAGCAGGGAAGAAGCTGTTCTTGAGTCGGTTGGTTTGTGACCTCAGAATTTTGTATCTTTTTCTTGATGGAAGAGAGAATGTCTGGGGTGTGTGGGATCCTTGATTATGTTAGCTGCTTTTCTGAGGCAGCGGGAAGTTTAGACAGAGTCAATGGATGGGAGGCTGGTTTGCATGGTGGACTGGGCTTCGTTCATGACCCTTTGTGGTTTATTGCAGTCTTGGACAGAGCAGGAGCCAAACCAAGCTATGACACAACCAGAAAGAGTGCTTTCTATGGTGCATCTGTAAAGGTTGGTGAGAATCATAGTGGACATGCCAAATTTCCTTAGCCTATTGAGAAAGTAGAGGTGTTGGTGGGCATTCTTAACTATAGCGTCAGCATGGAGGAACCAGGACAGGTTGTTGGACACCTAAAAATTTGAAGCTCTCGACCATTTCCACTTCATCCCCATTGATGTAGACGGGGGCATGTCCTCATCTATGCTTCCTGAAGTCGATGACTACCTCCTTCGTTTTGTTGACATTGAGGGAGAGATTATTGTTGTCACACCAGTTCACCAAATTCTCTATTTCTTTCCTGTACTCCATCTCATCATTGTTTGAGATCCGACCCACTAAAGGTGGTGTCATCAGCAAACTTGAAAATCGAGTTGGAGGGGAATTTGGCCACACAGTCATAGATGTATAAGGAGTATAGCAAGGGGCTGAGGACTCAGCCTTGTGGGGCGTCAATGTTGAATATGATAGTGGAGGAGGTGTTGTTGCCTATCCTTTCTGTTTGCGGTCTGTGGGTTAGGAAGTTCAGGATCCAGTCGCAGAGGGAAAGGCTGAGCCTCAGGCCACGGAGTTTGGAGATGAGTTTTGTAGGAATAATGGTATTGAAGGCGGAGCTGAAGTCAATAAATAGGTGTCTTTGTTATTCAGGTGTTCCAGGGTAGAGTGCAGGGGAGGGAGATGGCGTCTGCTGTGGACCTGTTGCGACAATTGGCAAAATAGCATCCAGTCAATTTGGGAGGCTGGAATTGATTTGTGCCATGATTAACCTTTCGAAGCACTTCAAAATGATCGATGTCAGAACCACAGATGATAGTCAGTAAGGCACACTGCCTGGCTTTTCTTTGGTACAGGGATGATGGTCGTCTTCTTGAAGCAGTTTGGTGTAAAGAGAGGTTAAAGATGTCTGCGAATACCTCCGCCAGCTGGTCCATGCAGGATCTGAGTGCTCATCTGGGTACCCGATGTGGGCCAGTCGCTTTCAAGAAGGTGATCTCGGATATGGGTTTGGCCGAGGCTTCCGGTGTGGAGGGCAGGCTCTCGCTGACCTCCTGCTCAAAATGGGCATCGAATGTGTTGAGCTCATCGGGGAGGGGTGCGTTGGTGCTGGCGTTTCTATATGCTTTCATCTACGTCTTGCAGACCTTGCTGTAGTTGGTGGGAGTCCGTATGGCTAGCCAGGGACTCTAGCTTGAGCCGGGGTACTGTCTTTTGGCATCTTTTATGGATCTCCGTAGGACATATCTGGTTTACTTGTATAGGTCAGGGTTGCCTGACTTGAATGCCTCAGACCTGGACTTCAGCAAGCAGTGAATACCCCTGTTCATCCATGGTTTCCGGATGGGAAGCAGATTTGCTTCTTTGGCACAGTTTTCTACACACTTACTAATGAACTCAGTCACTGTACTCATTCAGGTTGGTCGGAGTTTTTAAATATTGACCAGTCCACTGGCTCGAAGCAGTCCCGTAGGAGATCATCTGATTCCTCAGATCAACATTGCACGACTTTCTTTATCGGATTCTCCCGTTTCAGTTTTTGTTTGTAAGCTGGAAGTAGGAGCACAGCCTTGGGGTCTGATTTGCCAAAATTTAAGTGAGCAAGAGAGCAGTAGGCATGTTTGATATTTGTGTAGCAGTGGTCTAGAATGTTTGGGCCTCTGGTGGAACAGGAGATGTGTTGGTGGTATCTTGGTAGGATACTCTTGAGCTTGGCCTGATTAAAGTCCCTGGCCCGATAAACAGGGCCTTGGGGTGTTTCATCTCAAGGCTATTTGTGGTGGTGTATATTTCGTCCAGTGCGATCTTCACGTCCACATGGGGTGGGATGTAAACTGCTGTCAGGGTAACAGAGGTGAACTCCCGCGGAAGGTAGTAGGGGCGACATTTTAGCATCAGGTACTCTAGGTCTGGGGAGCAGAAACTCGCCAGTATTGCTACGTCTAGGCAGCACGAGGTGTTGATTAGAAGGCAGACCCCACCTCCCCTAGCCTTGCCTGAGGCCACTGTACAGTCCATTCAGTGGACTGAGAAGCCCTCTGGTAGTAGGGCACAATTTGGTGAAGCAGGAGTGGGCCATGTCTCCATGAAAGAGTACACAGCAGTCTCTCCTCCAAGCCACTCACCATTTTGACTTGTAAATATCATTGTTCCTTCACTGTCACTGGGTCAAAATCCCTTCTAACAGCAGTGGGTGTACTTATACCTCAGGGACTGTAGCGATTCATGAAGGCAGCTCACCACCACCTTCTTAGGAGCAACTAGGCATGGGCAATAAGTGCTGGACGAGCCTGCAAAGCCCACATTCCATAAATGAATTTTTAATACGCACTGGACGAAATATACACCACCACAAATAGCCTTGAGATGAAACACCAAGGCCCTGTTCATCGGGCCAGGGACTTTAATCAGGCCAAGCTCAAGAGTATCCTACCAAGATACCACCAACACGTCTCCTGTTCCACCAGAGGCTTCCCAACCGGAAACCATGGATGAACAGGGGTATTCACTGCTTGCTGAAGTCCAGGTCTGAGGCATTCAAATCAGGCAACCCTGACCTACACAAGTAGTCATGATGTGGAGATGCCGGCGTTGGACTGGGGTAAGCACAGTAAGAAGTCTCACAACACCAGGTTAAAGTCCAACAGGTTTATTTGGTAGCAAATACCATAAGCTTTCGGAGGAAAGCTTATGGTATTTGCTACCAAATAAACCTGTTGGACTTTAACCTGGTGTTGTGAGACTTCTACTGTGCTACACAAGTAAACCAGATATGACCTACAGGGCCACACACACAGAACATCAATTTTGGGCACTCTTGTTACACTCGAGGAATATTGGCCAGCCTTCAATAGCATGGTCCCAGTGCATTGTACACTGGAAATATTTTTGGATTTATGGAGGCTCTGGGCCAATGCTTTAAAACCAGTGGCAAGGCTTTCCATTTTCTTCTGCCATGTTTGCCTCTCTCCTCCCCTTCCCTCCAGTCTCAAAGACGTTGATTCCTTGCTGAGAAATATTACATGGGTGTCACTCACTCCCTATTACCTCATCCAAGTAGCCATTATTGTGCAAGGACGTGGACAGGTCTCATCAGACTATTAAATTGTGAAAAACGTCCTCACAAACATCCAGGCACATGTACTAGATTCAGGACTCATTGAATAATGTTCAGAAGCAGCAATCCTGTCCTATTTTCCTTTTGTAAGTATAGGGACATTGAGGTGAACTGTACTATAGCTTCCACTGCCCCAAGTAGGACGAGCTAACAGAGCACTAACTGGGGGTTCAACTTCAGGTTCTGGACAACTCCTCTCGATGTCAGCACCCACCCCCCTCCCCCATCACCACTGTCTTCTATCACCCTCCAACCCCAATTTTCACCCTTCTCTCAGGTGCTGACTGTTATGGTTCCTAGAACAGGAGTATGCTATTCAGCTTCTCCAGCCTGACCCGCCATACAATTAGATCACCGATCTGTACCTTAACTTTAGCCACTCTGGCTCCATAACCCTTAATAATTTTACCTGACACAAGTCTATTAACTGCAGTTTTGAAATTTCAATTGACATAATTTCAAGAGATTTTTGGGGACAGGATTCCAGATTCCCATGAATTAATGCCTCCTGACAACCCAGTTCTAATTTTATTATGTTCTGGACACTCCCACCAGAAGAAAATTTCTCTCAATTTACCCTATTAACTCCCCGAGTCATCTTGAAGACCTCAATTAAATCACCTAATCATCTATACTCAGAATACAAGCCTAGCCTATGTAACCCAACCTTATAATTTAACATACCGGCCTAGGTATAATTCAGGTCTATCTACTGTACCCCTTCCAAGGCCAATTCGTCCTTCCCAGGGTGTGATGCTCAGAACAGAAGGTAATGTTTTAGATGAGATCTAACTCGAGGTTTATACACTGGTATCCCCTTGTGTCCCTGAGCCAGTTGCTTCTACCCAGGCTGCAATTCCTTTGCCCGGTTGGCCATTGGATGAGCTGCCTCTGTAAATCTCCACTGATTTTAACACTGCTTCAAGAAAATATGTGAATGTTGAAACAAGATGATTGCTTTCTGTGAGCAAACCTTCCCCATGCAGAAATTTGCTGACTGGTTACTACATTATAATTCATGGACAGCCAAGAAGTTCTACGTTGATGTCACGAGGGAGTGGTTGAAGGTCATGGTGATTTTCACTGCATTGCTTGGTTTTGTCTTTTCCAGGGTGCATTACCATGTGTTTACACTGCAACAGCTGCATCTGTGCAAAGTGAAATCACCTCACAGCAATGCTGCTCGTGTAGTCCACGTGCACCCTTAAATCGTCTTTGGGGCAAGATCATGCTCCATCAGGTTGGTCTAAAGATCCCATGACACTATTTGGGGAAGGGGCGGGGTATTATCCACTGTGTGCTTGCCAACATTTATTCCTCAGCTAACAACTAAAACAGATTATGTGGCCATTATCACATTGCTTTTACATTTGATTACACTTCAAAAGTACTTAACTGGCTGTAAAGTGCTTTAGGATGTCATCCAGAGGTTATGAAAGCCACTATAGAATTGAATTCCTTTTTTTTGAAAAAAATACACCTTATCATTGAGAAATATTTGTTAAATGCTTTGACATGGCGCAATTTAAACAAATATCACTGTCTTGCAGACATGAAGTGACTGTCTGCCTTCAAAGCTCCTTATTAACAACAACAATCTGTATTTGTTCAGCACCTTTTAAACATATTCAAACATGATTCACAGAAACGTTACCAGAAAATAATTAACTCTGAACCACTTATGAGATATTAGGACCGATAACCATATGCTTGGCTTTATGGGGTGTCTTAATGGAAGAGAGGGGTGGGGAGATGGAAAGATTTAGGGAGTGAATTTTAGATCTTAGGGCATGAGCAGCCACAGACATGGCTGTCCAATGGTGGGACAAGGCAAGGGGCCGGGGTGGGGGAGTGGTGTGTGCAGAAGGCCAGATATGCAGAGTGTTGAGATCTCAGAGGGAGATATAGGTGTCTGAACATAAAGTTGAAGTTTATTTATTAGTCACAAGTATGGCTTGCATTAACACTGCAATGAAGTTACTGTGAAATTCCCCTAGTTGCCACAGTCCGGCGCCTGTTCGGGTCAATGCACCTAACCAGCACATCATTCAGAATGTGGGAGGAAATGAGGGAGCACCCGGAGGAAACCCATGCAGACACGAGGAGAACGTGCAAACTCCACACAGACAGTGACCCAAGCCGGGAATCGAACCAGGGTCCCTGGCGCTGTGCAGCAGCAGTGCTAACCACTGTGATACCATGCTGCACTTAAAGTGCTGCAACCTGCAGAGCTACAGACCAAATGCTGGAAAGTGGGATTAGGCTGGGTGTCTCATTTTTCAGCAGGGGCCAAGTGGCCTCTTTCTGTGCCATAAGCGTCTTTCTTGATGTTGGGCTGAATGAGGTTGCAGAGGTAGGTGGGTGGGTCAAAAAGAGGAGAGATCTGAACAGAAAGGAGAGACCTTCAAAATCCCCCTAGACCCAAGTAGTGAGGAAACCGATTAGGCCTGGGACCATATATGCGCCAACATATGGGAAGGTTGGGGTTGCAACCTTGGGTCAGGGCAGGCATCATGTATCTCAGTCACTTGAATATGATGGCTAATGAAAAAAAAGTATAAAGGTAGGCTTGGAAACAAATCACACTGCTCCTCATAGAACATAGAACATTACAGCGCAGTACAGGCCCTTCGGCCCTCGATGTTGCGCCGACCAGTGGAACCAATCTAAAGCCCCCCTAATCTACACTATTCCAATATCATCCATATGTTCATCCAATAACCATTTGAATGCTCTTAATGTTGATGAGTCCACTACTGCTGCAGGCAAGGCATTCCACGCCCTCACTACTCTCTGAGTAAAGAACCTACCTCTAACATCTGTCCTATATCTCTCACCCCTCAATTTAAAGCTATGTCCCCTCGTGCTGGCCATCACCATCCAAGGAAAAAGGCTCTCACTATCCATCCTATCTAATCCTCTGATCATCTTGCATGCCTCTATTAAGTCACCTCTTAACCTTCTTCTCTCTAACGAAAAACAACCTCAAGCCCCTCAGCCTTTCCTCATACGATTTTCCCACCATACCAGGCAACATCCTGGTAAATCTCCTCTGCACCCTTTCCAACACTTCCACATCTTTCCTATAATACGGCGACCAGAACTGTACGCAATACTCCAAATGCGGCCGCATCAGAGTTTTGTACAGTTGCAGCATGACCTCCTGGTTCCGAAACTCAATCCCTCTACCAATAAAAGCTAACACACCATACGCCTTCTTAACAACCCTATCAACCTGGGTGCCAACTTTCAGGGATCTATGCACATGGACACCCAGATCCCTCTGTTCATCCACACTACCAAGTATCTTACCATTAGCCCAATACTCTGTATTCCTGTTACTCCTTCCAAAGTGAATCACCTTACACTTTTCCGCATTAAACTCCATTTGCCACCTCTCAGCCCAGCTCTACAGCTTATCTATGCCCCTCTGTAACCTGCCACTTCCCTCCGCACTACAACTCCACCGACTTTAGTGTCATCCGCAAATTTACTAATCCATCCTTCCACGCCCTCATCCAGGTCATTAATAAAAATGACAAACAGCAGTGGCCCCAAAATAGATCCTTGCGGTACACCACTAGTAACTGAACTCCAGGATGAATATTTCCCACCAACCACCACCCTCTGCTTTCTTACAGCTAGCCAATTCCTGATCCAAACCACTAAATCACCCTCAATACACTGTCACCAATCCCATGTGTCCGTATTTTCTGCAAAAGCTTACCATGGGGAACCTTATCAAACGCTTTGCTGAAATCCATATACACCACATCAACCGCTTTACCCTCATCCACCTCTTTGGTCACCTTCTCAAAAGAACTCAATAAGGTTTGTGAGGCACGACCTACCCTTCACAAAACCGTGCTGACTATCCCGAATCAAATTATTCCTTTCTAGGTGATTATAAATCCTATCTCTTATAATCCTTTCCAATACTTTGCCCACAACAGAAGTAAGGTTCACCGGTCTATAATTACCAGGGTTGTCCCTACTCCCCTTCTTGAACAAGGGGACAACATTTGCTATCCTCCAGTCTTCTGGCACTGTTCCTGTAGACAATGACGACACAAAGATCAAAGCCAAAGACTCTGCAATCTCCTCTCTAGCCTCCCAGAGAATCCTAGGATAAATCCCATCGGGCCCAGGGGACTTATCTATTTTTACCCTTTCCAGAATTGCTAACACCTCCTCCTTATGAACATCAATCCCATCCAGTCCAACAGCCTGCATCTCAGTACTCCCCTCGACAACACTATCCCTCTCCAGTGTGAATACCGACAAAAAATATTCATTTAGTGCCTCTCCGATCTCTTCAGATTCCACGCACAACTTCCCACTACTGTCCTTGACTGGCCCTAATCTTACCCTAGTCATTCTCTTACTCCTGACATACCTGTAGAAAGCTTTCGGGTTTTCCTTGATTCTACCTGCCAAAGACTTCTCATGTCCCCCCCTGGCTCTTCTTAACTCTTTCTTTAGGTCTTTCTTGGCTGACTTGTAACTCTCAAGTGCCCTAACTGAGCCTTCACGTCTCATCTTAACATAAGTCTCCTTCTTCCTCTTCACAAGAGATTCAACCTCCTTAGTAAACCACGGTTCCCTCACACGTCTGCTTCCTCTCTGCCTGACAGGTACATATTTATCAAGGACGTGTAGTAGCTGTTCCTTGAACAAGTTCCACATTACAATTGTGCCCATTCCCTGCAGTTTCCTTCCCCAACCTATGCCAGCTAAATCTCGCCTAATCGCATCATAATTTCCTTTCCCCCAACTATAACTCTTGCCCTTTGGTATATACCTCTCCTTTTCCATTGCTAAGGTAAACGTAATCGAATTGTGGTCACTGTCACCAAACTGCTCACTTACCTCCAAATCTAAGTGTGCAGTGGTATGTTTCAAGGTTGTTGTTATGGCTACTGCTTTTCTTGGTCTGTATTAATAACTTGGGTTTAGGTAGACAAGGTGTAATTTCAAAGTCTGCAGATGGCACAGAGTGAAATTTTACAGCTCCTCCCATCATGCCAGTTTGTCAAATGTGCTCAAGACCACTGAACCAATCAAGGGGAGGGTCATGTGGAGGAGTGAGGAGTTGGTTAGAAGGGGCAGGGCGCTAAGCAGAAGGGTGTTGTGGCACCCCAAGAACTCTTTGTACAGTTCTGCTCAGAAGTTTACTTACATCCACAATGGATGTCTGAATTTAATCCAATATCATGGTTCTGCTGAGGAACATTGTATATGGGATATACATCCCATATACATCCAGGGCGGCACGGTAGCACAGTGGTTAGCACTGCTGCTTCACAGCTCCAGGGACCTGGGTTCGATTCCTGGCTTGGGTCACTGTCTGTGTGGAGTTTGCACATTCTCCTCGTGTCTGCGTGGGTTTCCTCCGGGTGCTCCGGTTTCCTCCCACAGTCCAAAGATGTGCAGGTTAGGTTGATTGGCCATGCTAAAATTGCCCCTTAGTGTCCTAAGATGCGTAGGTTAGAGGGATTAGTGGGTAAAATATGTAGGGATATGGGGGTAGGGCCTGGGTGGGATTGTGGTCGGTGCAGACTTGATGGGTCGAATGGCCTCTTTCTGTACTGTAGGGCTTCTATGATTATGTGCAGGGGTGATGTTTACTGCATTTGCAGATGGATGGTTGTTTTAGAGCTCAAGCAGCTTTTATTTTGCAACTGTTCTCTGCGTAATATACATTTTAATTTTGAACTATCCTTAATGTGCATTTGTGGTGATAGGAGAACAAGTTGCTGGCGACTGCCAAACCGGGTATATTTTGGGGTGTTATGTCAGCTTGTTTTATGCTCAATAGGCTAAGTTCCCAGCATGATCGCAAAGGGTAGAAATCAGAAATAACAGCCTGTGTGATGACAGTAAGGAGAGAAACAGCTGGATTGCTTTGCTTGTTGTTGTCTGTTGTGCTATTCAGGGGCTGCAGTAAAAGAGAAATGATCGAGGCCACCGGTTTCCAACAGAAACATTGGTGGGATCACAGGATGGCATTGCAATCAAAATGGTATTTATCAGTCAGTGCCCTCTTCCATCCTGCGAAATATTTATTGTAATCCAACCAACTTGGCTTTCTTTTTTTGACGGAAAAAATTGATAGGAATAGGAGAGGATCTCACGTGAAGACAATTATTTTCACTATTTCAACCATTACAACCCGATGGCCTCCGAAATTACGAAAGACCTGTTTGACAAGCAACACAATTGCTAAGCATCACGCATCTTAATTGCACGTGGCTTTAACACCCATTTGCCTAACACTTCTTTTTCCCCTTGAGCCTCTACGCTTTTAATAAACATGGAGATTTTTTTATTAATTTGTGAGCATTGAGAGGTGGTTACCTATCCAACCGAATCCTCTTTGAAATAACAAGCGACATTTCAAGGCGATTAAAGGATTAGATAAATGAAAACCTTCCAGAAAAAAAATGACAAAGCTCTAAAGGATGCATTCTGCAAAATGCAGACACCAAGTTACAGGATCAGATCTTTTTTCCCAACCCCTTCTCTCCCCCCCTCCCTCCCTCAAATCAAATGCGCAATACAGTCATTAAATTCAAGGCATCCGTTGGTAAAACAGGTATTAACATATGCATGTATACAGAGAGGCGATGGAATTCAATGTGTCCGTGTAGCCAAAGGTGGAGGGTCCTTTTCAAATGAAACCTCATCTCTCCGCGCCCCCCCCCCTCCCCCAAAAACACACCTCTGCACCAATTTAACATCCGTATCCCACAAGCAAGTCAATTTTGGGCGTCACTTGACAGCCGTGTGAGCAGAAGCGATTAAGCAGATTTTTATATCACACACACATATGGTCTTCGACTGCACAAGTGATAACGTTACACTGCTGACATTCACTTTGCCAGCAACACCAGCCACCGATGGGGATTGTCCAGCCCTTTCTGTTGCCTCTCGTCCTGCAGTCATTGAGTGAGAGAGACAGAGGTGGTCAGCCCTTCCCACCTCCCAGCAATGAGCGGACTGGCATTGCTGTTGGATGCACCACCATCCTGCAATATTGCCTTGCACTATTACATCGCCCAGCCTCCAGACGGGAGCAGGGAACTTGGGATGCTAAAGCCCAGATAAACTAGGGGGGAGAACTCAACCGCCCACTGATGAATGACCGAGGCGGTGAAAGACACATATCTGGGGCGAGCCCTTTCATTTATATATATATAAAAAGACTCACCTCCTTTACTTCCGGGAACTCCCCTTCTTATTTTCCATGGACAAGCCTTCTTGCAATTTCACCCCGGGCGATCAATGAGAGATGTGGTCCTAGATTTTGCAAAGAAATTAATCATGAAAGGAGCAGAAAATGAAGGTTATTACATTGCAGCCTGCCGCAAGCTGCTATTCTGTCGGATTGGCTGGCTGCGGGTTGGCCATTAGGAATAGCAAAACAGAAGGTGCAACATATCCAGGAATGAGCTGGGGATGAAGTCATTCTCTCTTTAAAAAAAACACAGGATGGCGTCATTGGCAACCAATCAGGAGCCTCTGGTGGCTGGAGAGACGTCAGGCTCTTCACCCCAGCCCTGGATGCAGATTAAAGGGAGCTTGTCTCCACCGCACTCCACACTCTTAAAGCAGCAGGCTCCCTTTCCCATACTCACTCTCCAGGCTGCTTATTCAAGCCGCAGTGCATCTCAAAATCCCGACCAAAAACTGCACGCTGTTAACATCCAGCTTGACTATTTGATGAGACTATTTTTACCTTAACCCAATATTTCTTTCTCCCTCTTCCCACCGGTACTTTTTTTTGTTTGGGGGGGGGCACTGTTGCCATCTTGCCCCAAAAGTTTTTCTTGTACCTTTTGCTACTTTATTCCTAATCAAAAAAGCCAATTATGTCCGATTATGGTCCCCACGAGGGACAAAACAAATCCAAGCTGACAAGGATATACATAGTAAGGAGTCTAACAACACCAGGTTAAAGTCCAACAGGTTTATTTGGTAGCAAACGCCACTATGCTCCGAAAGCTAGTGGCGTTTGCTACCAAATGAACCTGTTGGACTTTAACCTGGTGTTGTTAGACTCCTTACTGTGTTTACCCCAGTCCAACGCCGGCATCTCCACGTCAAGGATATACATCCCATCTTGGGCTTGATCAAACAAGATCCAAGCTGAAAGGATGAGGCATTGAACCCCCTCCCGGGCTTGATCTAATGCTTCACCCTAGCCAAAATGGCTTTGAAAAATTGCATCAGGTAAAGCCTGTTTAGCCTCATTGGCTACCCTGATCCTTTACTCTACCCAGGGAAACCCACGATCGCAGGCATCAGCATATCCCAAGTGCAGTGGGCTAACCACGTCCCCCGCTTGATCATGGTCTCACCCCTTGCCCAAATAGTTATTCTTCATCTGCTATCAAGGAGCTATTCGACAATTGAGGGGAGGGGGGGGCGGCATCATAACTCAGCCCTATCAAAACCTTAACCTTTTCGGATGATATTTAAAGGTATACATGTCTTGTAGGTGGCTGTGTTCTCATTAAACTGCCTGAAGGATGCCATGCAGGATACACATAATTGGCAAGGCTGTTGCCATTCTTGTGCTTTATGTCAAGCAAATACGTCAATCTACTCACATAATTTTGATTAAAAAGGCAAAATAAATGTAATCATGTTATCATATTTCCTATCGTTATGTGAAAATCCCAAGTTTAAAAGGAACTTTTTTTTATTCAAGGGATGTGGGCTCCCCTGGCGAGGCCAGCATTCATTGCCCATCCCTAATTGCCCTTGAGAAGGTGGAGGTGAGCTGCCTTCTTGAACCCACCGCAGTCCATGTGGTGTAGGTACACCCATAGTGCTGTTAGAGAAGGCATCCAGGATTTTGACCCAGTGACAGTGAAGGAACAGCGATATATTTCTAAGATCAGCACAATGGTTAGCACTGCTGCCTCACAGCGCCAGGGCCCCAGGTTTGATTCCTGGCTTGGGTCACTGTGTGTTCAGAGTCTGCATGTTCTCTCGTGTCTGCATGGGTTTCCTCCAGGTGCTCTGGTCTACTCCCACAGTCCGAAAGGCATGCTGGCTAGAAGTATTGGCCATGCTAAATGCTCCCTCACTGTACCGAACAGGCGCCAGAGTATGGCGACTAGGGGATTTTCACAGTAACTTCATTGCAGTGTTAATGTAAACCTACTTGTGACACTGATAAATAAACTTTAATAAGTAACTTTAAAGTAAGCATGGTGAGTCAGTGTCTTGGAGGGGAACTCCCAAGTGGTGGTTTAACCATGTATCTGCTGCCCTTGTCCTTCTAGATGGTAGCAGTCGTGAGTGTGGAAGGTGCTCTCTAAGGAACCTTGCTGACTTCTTGTGGATGGTATACAAAGCTGCTTCTGTGAGTCGGTGGCGGAGGGTGTGAATGTTTGTGGAAGGGGTGCCAATCAAATAGGTTGCTTTGTTCTGGATGGTATCAGGCTTCTTGAGTGTTGCTTGTTAAATGTATCGGCTATTTTAATAAGGACAGCCGTTATTTAGAAATTTATAAATGGATACTTGCAGAGGATTTTTGAAGTGCCAATGATATATAGTTTTTAGGGGGCAAGTATGCTTACACATTTTATTGTTCCACATTTTTAAAATGTCATTTCCTCATTTTACCACATACTTGCCCTAAGAAAAAAAAATTGAGGTTTTCCTCAGGGATAAATCTTGCTTGTTCATTCTTATGAATTCATTTCCGTCACTTCATGACCAAGATGTTGCCTAATTGCTGGATGTCCTGATTCCAAACAAACGACACAGCATGTTGTAGCCTGCAGCTAAGTCCTATGTTCCATGTTAAAAAAAGCACAGTGATTTTAGCTCAGTTCCATGTCATATTCTCTGACTGAACAGCAACCTTGTCCCAATCGGCCTGCAGAGGTGGTAACCAATTGAACATAAATAAATGCCTTTTGGGGAATCCCCTCGGTTTATTCCACCAGAATGCATCATCTTTAGATCTCGAGGGGGGAGCCTGTAAGACATAAAACCAACATAAAGCATCTTTGGCGGTTTTCGAGTCACTATTTATATAAATGCACTTCCTGTGACCTTATTCAGAGTATGCCACAATCTGTTCTTCAGTGATAGAAACCATGTATGAAGATGGAAGGACTTGTATTTATGCTCCACATTATCACACTTCTTAGGAAGTCCCAAACATTTCCCATCTAATGAATGACCTACTGAAGTATAATTGTTGATTTTATGTCAATGCTTTTAATGCACAAACTGTTATTATAAAGCATTGGTAATTTATCACAGTGTTGCTATGGGGAGTCAAGACTAAGTCTAATATTGAGATGAAATAGAGTCGGATGGAGTAACATAATTGGACCAGAATGCACAAATAAGGCCTTAATAAGGTACGTAATATAAAATGCACATTCATTCTCCATTCTACATCATTGTGTCCTTATTCTGTAGTTTGATTTTATATTATGACCTGTAGTCAAGAAAGGAGGAAATAATTCATATTTATATAGCACCTTTCACATCCATAGGATATCCCAAAGTGCTTCACAATTAATTATGTTTTTGTAACGTGAAGTTGCTGTTGTGTTGTAGCTAATGGCAAAACTTGCTGCAATTTCACAGAGAAAAGAATTAGTTCAAGCAAATGTTCTTCTCTTTTGTACAGTTGAGGAGCTGAGAGATCGAAGACTGAGGAGGTGGCACCTCTACTGGCAGGAGGGTGTAATCACAGAATAACCTGTTTACGATGGCAAATCTTGACCCAAAAAAATGTGACAGAAGGAAGTAAAGTTTTGAAGGTGAGAAATGTTTTAAATTTTTAACTCTCATGGAGGACAGTAAATCTTTCTTTCTGCAACTGTTTATTGTTCTTTCCCACACCAATTCTCTTTGTGTCCATCCTGTTTGTTTTCCACTCATCTCTCTCTCTGTATAGTTCTCATTTTTTTCATTATATCTCTCCCTTTGATCTCTTTTCTTCCACTCTGTGTAAATATCTCTGTCTCCTCTTCCTTTGTCTGTTATTCTCTGTGTCACACAGTCACTCATGCTCGTTTAAAGATTTACTCAATTTTCTATCATGAATATTTTTAAAGAACCGTGACAAGATAAGATGACATCCAGCGTGATCTGAGGTAGGCATCGAGATCAGATGGGAAGGGGCTACCTGGGTACAGTTAGAATAACCCTACAGGCGAGAGAGAAACTGGAGGACCTGCAGATTGAGGGGAATGATTGAGGAGTGAGTGTTTGGGACTGTAGGGAATTGGAGCCTGAGGCAATGGTATGAAGGAGACAGATAGCAGAGGGCGTAAGGCCTGGGAAAGAGTGGATGAGGTTGGTAAAAGGAGTTCAAATTCAGGAGATGTAGGAACTGATAGAGGCTGGGTCCTGGGTTAGTTAGATGAGGTAGTGTCCACAGTGGAACTTGGAAGCAGTAGGAAGGGCTGGGTATTGAGAGCACCATGGGGGAAGATGAGTCTGGTATTACTTGAGGGAATGGTTGGGCTGGAGTGTGAGGACTTGGTGGTGGTCTGGAAACAGTAATTGATGGTTTGGCAGTTCTTGGGGTGTACAGAGCTCTTAGCTGAATGTAATGGGGGTGGGATTTGGATGCATTGGAATCTGCAGCAGAATGAATCTTAGTGGTTATTCGAGAATGGACCTCTTTTAGAAAAAACATAAATTTATCATGCCGGATCTAGATTGTAAAACTGTTGCATTCCTTTCAATTCAAATATTATTTTTAAATTTAGTTACTATTCTGCTTACGCAATACACATTCCATTTCCATTTCGCATTTACTGAATGTTTTAATGTTGTGCCATAACCACCAATTATTTATATTATTGCCCTGCAATAATTAGCTTTAATTCCAGTTGCAGTTGTCATTTTGATTTCAGCTCTAATTATGGTTTATAGCCAAAGTCACATATGGTATCCTTTATAACTGTGATCACTATACTCTATCCCGCTCAGCCTTCCTTGACCTTTCTGCATAATTTAATGCAGTTGACCACACATCATTCTCCATTGTACAGTTCCATGGGACTGCCCAAGCTGGGTCTTATTCCCAACTTTCTGAATGTTCCTCTATAAAGTTTATTTATTAGTGTCACAAGTAGGCTTACATTAACACTGCAATGAAGTTCCTGTGAAAATCCCATAGTCACCACACTTCAGCGCCTGTTCGGGTACCCTGAGGGAGAATTTAGCATGGCCAATGCACCTAACTAGCACGTCTTTTGGACTGTGGGAGAAAACCAGAGCACCCGGAGGAAATGCACGCAGACACGGGGAGAACATGCAGACTCCGCGCAGACAGTGACCAAAGCAGGGAATCGAACCTGGGTCTCTGGCACTGTGAGGCAGCAGTGCTAACCACTGTGCCACCGTGCCCTCTACTAATGGCTTTACCTCCCTCTCCTACATGGTCATCAACCAAGGGCCTCTCCTCATCCTAATCTAAATACTATCCCTCAGTGACAGCATTTGCAAGCATTGGTCAACTTCCATGTGATGATATCTCCCCACGTCTTTACATCATTTCTCTTGAACCCACTGATTGTCTCCATGCTGTCACACTGCTTACCAAATGTCAAGTCCTGAGTGATTTAACAATTTTCTCCAGCTCAGTGTGGAAACACTGAAGCCATCGTGGTTGAGCGCATCATGAACTCAGCTCCTTTGTCAATGATTCCTTCCCCCTTTCAGTCTCTCAGGCTGAACTGGAATGTTTGTAATCTGAACTGAGTTTTAACTCCTCATCCAGGTATTGCTGCCCTCTTCTGCCACATGTGTGACAGACAATTTTCCATGTTTAATGGGCACTGACCTCATTGTTGATGGAGAATTCCACTTATGCAATGAATATTTCCCCATTTTTGATGGATGTTTTCCCATTGACCATAGAAATTTCTTCATGTGCGGTGGACTTTTTCCAACTGTGATGGGCGTTTTCACATGTATGATGAATATCTTCCTCTGGTCCATGATGATTTTTGACATTCCTCCAAGAACTCTGCAACCCGCATCCTTAGATTCCTATTCATCCCCCTCTTCCATTGCCCCAAAGTTAGCCCATTGCCTTCAGTCATTTAGGCTCTAAGTTCCAGGATTTCCTTTCTTAAACCTCTCTACTTCTTTATCCTCCTACCTCATTGACCAAGCTTTTGGTTAACTGTTCTCAATTCACCTCCTATGGCTTTCGTGTCAATTCCCTAATTAGATTTCTGTGAAGCACTCTAAAGTTGCGACATAAATGCAAGCATTTTTGTCTTAGAGAGAGGAAAAGTCAAACAGGGTACCTCTGCCTGGCTCTTGCATATGCACTGGCCAGGTGCAAATAGCATCTGGTTTGGGCTATTTACCTGTGATTTTGTATTGCAGGATTTTAAATGCTGTACATCTGTGGAAAAGTAGATCAGGTTGCTACTCAGAGAGGATCTGATGATAATCAAAAGAGACAATTAAATCTCAAATGAGAAGAGGGCTACAATCCATCTGGATGGAAATTTGTGACAGCACGGGTACAATATTAATGACTGGGAATTGCTGCGCTCCCACTAGGCACAAAGGAAGAAACTGATGTGGAATTAATCAAGTCGAGGAGAAAACGAACGCACTAATTATGGGTGATTTTAATTACCCAGAAATTAAATGAAAATGACAGAGAAGATTTTTTGAAAGGAACAATTCAGGGTTTAGCAGCCGACTGCCTCTTTTGTAAAGGGACCAGGAAGCATTTGGGCTAATGCCTAAACATTTGGGCAGTGAGTGTGTGATGGTGGACATGGGAAACCTTTTGTGCACCAGTCATCAAAATGTCATTAAACCTGACCTCCATGAAACAAGCCAGAGCAATGGGAAATAAAGTGGATTAGCAGATTTAAACAGCGGGGAGCTCAAAGCACCAGGAAAAAAGCAGGGAGATGATGGATTGGGGGAGGGGGAGAGAGGGGGGAAAATTATACCAGCAAAATGGAGAATGTTGAAGCATTAATTAAGAAGGATATAGATGTTGGAGGAGACCATGAAAACCTACATACTGATACTGTGTTAAAGTGTTTTGAGCAAGAAGAAATCAATAAATGTCTATTTTTCATTTAAGTTGCACTTATAAAGCACCTTAAAATCATAGAAACATAGAATGGTAACAAAACAGAAGGAGGTCATTCAGCATGTTGTGTCTGTCAACTCCCTGTAAGCTATTCAACTAGATCAATGGTTTTCAAACTTTTTTTCCAGTGACCCACTTTTACAAAATGGCCACCTCTCGCGACCCACTGATCAGGCAAGCTGTAGTACTGTTGCTACAGTCGCAATCTAATGGGATTTACTGTACATTTAAAATACACCGTCTCACCTTTTCCTTTCATAAAGTGCACATAACTTGAATTGTATCAGGCAATTCTAAGCTTTTCCCCTTCGTGCTGGCTATGTTAGCTCATGTTGAGTTGAGAGATTTTTCATTTGATTTGATTTATTATTGTCACATGTATTAACATACAGTGAAAAGTATTGTTTCTTGCGCACGATACAGCCAAAGCATACCGTTCATAGATAAGGAAAGGAGAGAGTGCAGAATGTAGTGTTACAGTCATAGCTAGGGTGTAGAGAAAGATCAACTAAATGCGAGGTAGGTCCATTCCAAAGTCTGATGGCAGCAGGAAAGAAGCTGTTCTTGAATCGACTGATACGTGTCCTTAGACTTTATATCTTTTTCCGGGGATGGATGAAGGTAGAAGAGAGTCCGTCCAGGGTGCGTGGGGTCCTTAATTATGCTGGCTGCTTTTCTGAAGCAGTAGGAAGTGTAGACAGAGTCAATGGGTGGGAGGCTGGTTTGAGTGATGGACTGGGCTTCGTTCACGACCGTCTGTAGTTTCTTGCGGTCTTGGACAGAGCAGGAGACATACCAAGTTGTGATACAACCGGAAAGAATGCTTTCTATGGTGCAACTGTAAAAGTTGGTGAGAGTCGTAGTGGACATACCAAATTTCCATAGTCTTCTGAGAAAGTAGAGGCGTTGATGGGCTTTCTTAACTATAGTGTTGGCATGGGGGGACCAGGACAGGTTGTTGGTTATCTGGACACCTAAAAACTTGAAGCTCTCGACTCATTGTCCTCATTGTTATACTGCCTTTTACAAAATACACGCTGGAAACAGAACATCCCCTTTTTTCTTTTGAATAGGATCACAGAACATCTTGCAATGTTTTGAACAGATTTCGCCATGTTTTGAAAAGGACGATGGAACATCCCATGTTTTTTTTTAAACAGGATACCCATCTCTGCGACCCATGTGCGGTCACGAACCCCACTTTGAAAAACCCTGAACTAAATGCACACCCTCGCCTTTTTTCTGTAGCCCTACAATTTTTAGGTTAGGTGGATTGGCCATGATAAATCAACCCTTCGTGCCAGGGGGACTAGCAGGGTAATTACGGGTATAGGGCATGAGTGGGATTGTGGTTGGTGCAGAACCGATGGGCCAACTGGTCTCCTTCTACACTGTAGGGATTCTAGGATTATCTAAGATACAACACCAGCTACAGTGATGTAAGATCATTTTCTTTAGATAAATATCCATTCCCTTTGACAGCGACAATTGAAGCTGCCCCCCACAGTCTCACAAAATGCATTCCAGATCCTAATCATCCATTGCATAATGTTACCTCTTTTTTTTGCCAAGTTCCTTAATTTACTGTCCTCTGGTACTTCACCCTTCCACCAATGGGAACAGTTTCTCTCCATCTACCCTGTCCAGACCCCTCAGGATTTTGAACATCTCCATCAAATCTCCTCTCAACCTTCTTTTCTCTAAAGAGGACGGCTCCCAGCTTTTCCAACTTATCCACATCACCGAGGTCTGGTATTCCTGGAACCATTCCTGTGAATTTTATCTGCACACTCTCACATCCAGAAAAATATTTTAAGCGATTAAATGTGACAAGAAATTTGAAAGTTGGAAACTATTTGATAGAAAACACAGAAGTAAATGTTCATTTAATGCCATGGGATCTCTAATGGCTGCTTGAACAAGAATATGTATCCTTGGTTTAATGTCTTAACTGAAGAATAATGCAACTCTCTCCCAATATTGCACTGGAACATAAATGGACATCAAGGATTCAAGAGTGACCAACATTAGTCTAGCTGACATTTAATTGGTTTACTTCATAGTCTTAAAGGAAAATAAAATTGAGCCTATTATAAAAGGTAGTAACTTCTGTAACAAAATCCAAGCAATAGTCAGATTACAAAAGAAAGAGCATGACTAAGATGTAATTGGCTTGAGGGATGATAAAGCAATGGATATCATGAAGGAGTGTTTTCACAATCTGGTATTCCGAGAGTGGAACAACAGTTTCAAATAATAGTGGCTTTGAAGCAATTTGCAGAAGCATAATTAAACAAAACTTGATACTGAACCAAAGAAAGGCATTCAATGAACAAATGCTTGGGCAAAGAGATGTATTTTAATGATCTTCATAAAGAAGGTGTGAAGCGGAAAGGTCAAGAGCATTAAGGAGGGAATTAAAGAGCTTAGGGTCTAGAGACATGAGGCAGAATTTTTGCCACAGGAATCATAGCAGGTGGGACAAGACCATGTAAACGTCCATTGGCCTTGGGCGGGATTTTTCGGTCTTGGGGCAAGCGCGGCTGATAAATCCTGCCCTCAGTCTCCAATAAGGGAGGGGAGGTTGAAGAAAATGGAGAATGCACAAAAGGCCAGGTTAAAAGAAAATTGCCCCTTAGAGTCCTGAGATGCGTAGGTTAGCGGGATTAGCGGGTAAATATGTGGGGGGGGGGCCTGGGTGGGATTGTGGTCGGTGCAGACTCGATGGGCCAAGTGGCCTCCTTCTGCGCTGTACGGTTTCTATGATTTCTATGAGTTAGGGGAACATTGAGGTCATAGAATCATAGAATTCCTACAGTGCAGAAAGAAACAATTCAACCCATCGAGCCTGCACCGACAGCAATCCCATCCAGCCCCTATCCCCGTAACCCCACGTATTTACACTGCTAATCTTCCTAATTTACACATCCTGGGACAATAAGGGACAATTTAGCATGACCAATCTACCTAACCCACACATCTTTGGAATGTGGGAGGAAACTGGAGCACCCGGAGGAAACCCATGCAGACACGGGGAGAACATGCAAACTCCACTCAATCACCCAAAGCCAGATTGAACCCAGGTCCCTGCCGCTGTGAGGCAGCAGTGCTAACCACTGTGCCGCCCATGGTCTCAGAAGGTTGTAGGATTGGGGGGGGGGGGGGGGGGGGGGGAGAGGCGGTACCAGCGATGGGAAGGCTGTGGCTACAGATGGTTTTGAACACAGGGGTGTAAACATTTAAAAATTGGGATGTTGCTGAAGCCAGAGCCTGTGAGCAAAAGGGAATGGATGCGTAGGAGTTGATGCAACATTTAGGATGAACATAAATTTATGTAGGTAGAGGAAAGGAAACCATCACTTGGTAAGAACACATGAACAAGGTGCAGGAGTAGGCCATTCAGCCCCAAGAGCCTGCTCCACCATTTAATAAGTAATGTCCTAACTATGTTGGAGGTTGTGGGTTTTAAACAAAAAGGAAAAGATGTGGTTTGCACATGTGGATTGAAAAGAACAACAGATTTATTGTAGGAGTGCTGCTTGTACAGAATAGAAAATGAAACTAAAATAAAAATGAAACTAAGGCCTGTGAAACACACAAATGACATCACCATCAAATCATGTGAATAGCTCTTAATGCAATCATGTAACCACTTAAATATGTAATAATAAGATCATGGCTGATTTGATAATAACCTCAAATCTACGCCCCCCCCCCCCTCCAACACCCCCGACAATCTATCACTCCCTTCTTACCAAGAATCTATCCACCTTAAAAATATTCAATGATTGGCTTCCAGCACCTTTTCAGGAATAGATTTAAAAAGACTCGTGACCCTTAGAGAAACAATTTAGCCTCATCTTCTTTTTAAACTGGTGACCCCATATTTTTTTAACAGTGACCCCTAGTTATAGGTGTTCCCACAAGAGGAACATCTTCTCCACATCCATCCTGTCAAGATCCCTCAGGATCAAGTCATCTTTTATTCTTCTAAACTCCAGTGGATACAAACCTAGCCTGTCTAACTTTTAATCATAAGAGAACCAATCCGTTCCAGCTGTTAATCTGGTAAACCTTCACTGAACTGCTTCTATCTGACACATTTACATCCTTCCTTAAATAAGGTGACCAATACTGTACACACTACTCCATTAGGACCTGGGCTCTTCTCAGCCCACAGCTCCAACAATTGACTCAGTACCACTTCTCTGGTGATTGTAATTTTCCTGAGTTCCTCCTTCCTTTCCATTTCCTGGTCTATAGTGCTTCTGTGATGTGATAGTGCAGGCTGATGCAAAATACTTGTTCAATTAATCTGCCATTTCGTTGTTTTCCATTATCAATTCTTCTGACTCACTTTGTATAAGACCAATGCTCACTTAAAAGCAAAACAGTGCGGATGCTAGAATCGGAAACAAAAACAGAAAATGCTGGAAAATCTCAGCAGGTCTGACAGCATCTGTGGAGAGAGGGAATAGAGCTGACCACAGACTCAAAATGTCTGCTCTATTCTTTCTCCACAGCTGCTGTCAGACCTGTGTAGGCAGGGGAGGATGGGTGAGGGAGGAGGTGGGGGGTGGGTGGTGGGGGGGAGGTTGCATTGAGGCAATACATGTATGGGATATTTGGGAAAAGGTGGAAGAAAAGGTCACAATTTAAATCTGCCGAACTCAACGTTGAATCCTGAGGACTACAATGTGCCAACCGGAAGATGAGTTCATGGCTCAACTCCATATATTCATCCCAAATCCCTTAATATCATTGGTTCATTAAAATCTATCCATCTCAGATTTAAAACCAACAACTGACACAGCATCAATGGCCGTTTGAGGAAGAGTTCTAAATTTGAAGCCCAACGCAAGTTGGAGGAGCAGCATCTCATTGGGACTCAACATTCGGAAAATTTAGATTTTGACCTTTCTTCTCCATCTTAAATCCTATTTTAAAAATATCCCATACATGTATTGCCTCAATGCAAACTGCATCCCCTGCTCCCCATCCACCCCCACTCCCGCGAAACACACACACCAGGCCATCTGTCTTTTGTTCTTAAACCTGCTACTTTTGGTTGCAATCTCGAACGGCTTTAACACCTTTTCCCTTCGTTCAGTTCTGACGAAGAGTCAAAGGACTCAAAACATTAACTCTGCTTTCATCTCCTAGTAGATGCTGCCAGACCTGCTGAATTTTTCCGGTGTCCTTTGTTTTTGGTTATCCTAATAATCTTTATGCTCACCAAAGTTCTTCCAAAGTGTAACTTTAACATTAACTTTCTGAAGAGCAAAGAGTTTTTTTCTAGTTGTTGATTATTTTTGTGTTCTCCCCCTTTCCTTCTGGTAGTTATGCATGCAGTGTTCCCTGCACCTTTCCCGAGGGCTTGGCCTGTTCAGCACTGAGCAGGTGTATGAGGGCAGCTGAAAACACCCACCTCTCTTTAATTTTATCACCGTTTCACATTGCAAAAGTATTTGACCATGGATTAGCATTGTCCCTATTGATAGCTGACATCTCAATTGTGTAGAAAACCTTGGCCATAAACTTATGTCCTCGCACTCCATGGCACAAAACATCATCCCCAGTCCTTTTGCCTTTTTCCTAATGATGCTGATTGATACAAGACTTTATCTGCATCACTGCAGCGTATTATCGGCCATGTGTGAGCTAAGATTTGGACACAAAATGAAATTATTTGGAAGTTTAAGCTGAAAATAATGATGGGCATGAAACTGCTAGAATTTACACTATCATTCAAATGACGTAGGCAGAAAGAGCAGGGAGGTCCTGAGAGAGCAATTCAGGGAGCTGGATAGTAGGCTGAAAAGCAGCGCCTCTAGGGTAGCGATCTCTGGACTACTCCCAGTGCCACAAGCTAGTGAGGCTAGGAACAGGGAGACTGCACAGCTGAATGCGTGGCTAAAGGACTGGTACAGGAGGGAGGGTTTCAAATTCATGGATCACTGGGAAGTCTTCAAGAGAGGATGGCACCTGTACAAGAAGGATGGATTACACCTAAACTAGAGGGGCACGAATATCCTAGCTGGGAGTTTTGCTAGTGCGGTTCGGGTGGGTTTAAACTAATGTCCAGGGGGATGGGGATCAGAACAATAGGTCAATAAGCATAGAGGCTGGGGACGAGGTTGGGGCCAAGACAAGGCCCCAACCTCGTCCCAACCTAAGAGGAAGAGCATTCTGGGGGAGGATGACCTCAGTGGGCCTGGAGGTCTGGAGTGCATCTGCTTCAATGCAAGGAGCGTCATGGGCAAGACAGACGAGCTTAGAGACTTAATGCTTGCGCGGAACTTGGATGTGGTTGCAGTGACGGAGACTTGGTTAAAAGGACAGGACTGGCAGCTGAATATTCCGGGGTATAAGTGTTTTAGGCGAGACAGAGGAGGGGCTAGGAGAGGTGGGGAAGTAGCAATGCTGGTTAGGGAGCATATTACAGCGGTACAGAGGGTGGACAATTTGGAAGGGTCAGGTAATGAGTCACTGTGGGTGGAGCTCAGAAACAGGAAGGGCGCAGTCACCTATGCTGGGGGTATACTACTGGCCTCCCAACAGCCCACGGGAAGTTGAGGAATGGATATGTAAGGAGATTCTGGACAGGTGCAGAAAAAATAGGGTTGTTGTAGTGGGAGACTTTAATTTCCCTCACATAGACTGGAAATTGCTTAGGGCTGGGGGCCTGGACGGGGAAGAATTTATAAAATGCGTACAGGAAGGTTCTTTGGAACAATATGTTGACAGTCCAACTAGAGAGGGGGCTATACTGGACCTAGTACTGGGGAATGAGCCCGGTCAGGTCATCAAAGTTTCAGTGGGGGAACATGTGGCAAATAGTGACCACAATTCTGTAAACTTTAGGATAGTAATGGAAAAAGATGAGTGTTGTCCTATGGGTAAGGCGGTGAATTGGGGGAAGGCTAACTACAGCCGGATTAGGCAGGATTTGGTGGCTGTTGATTGGGAGAGGCTGTTCGAGGGTAAATCCACATCTGGCATGTGGGAGTCTTTTAAGGAGCAGTTGATAGGACTGCAGGACAGGCATGTGCCTGTAAAGAGGAAGGATAGGAAAGGTAGGATTTGAGAGCCGTGGATAACCAGTAAAATTGTGGGTCTAATCAAAAAGAAAAAAGAGGCATACATGAGGTCCAGGCAGCTAAAAACAGATGGAGCACTGGAGGAATACAGAGAAAGTAGAAAAGAACTCAAACAGGGAGTTAGAAGGGAAAAAGGGGTCACGAAATGTCCTTGGCAAACAGGATTAAGGAGAATCCTAAGGCATTTTAGACATACGTTAAAAGAGGGTTGTTAGGGAAAGAATCGGACCTCTCAGGGGCAAAGGAGGGGAATTATGCTTAGTACCAAAGGAAGTAGGTGAGATCCTAAACGAATACTTTGCATCAGTTTTCACAAAGGAGAGGGACCTGTTGACTGGTATTGTCTCAGAGAGATGTGTTGACCCGTTAGAAAAAAATCTCAATTACAAGGGAGGAAGTGTTAGGTTTTTTAGGAAACATTAAGACAGACAAATCCCCAGGGCCGGATGACATCTATCCTTGACTCCTCAGGGAGGCAAGAGATGAAATTGCTGGGCCTCTAACAGAAATCTTTGTCTCTTCACTTGACACAGGTGAGGTCCCAGAGGATTTGAGGATAGCAAATGTGGTCCCGTTATTTAAGAAGGGTAGCAAGGATAACCTGGGTAATTATAGGCTGGTGAGCTTGATGTCTGTGGTAGGGAAATTGTTGGAGAAGATTCTTAGAGATAGGATATATGCTCATTTAGAACTGAATAATCTCATTAGCGATAGACAGCATGGTTTTGTACGAGGGAGGTCATGCCTGACAAATTTGGTTGAGTTTTTTGAGGTGGTGACAAAAACGATTGATGAGGGAAGGGCCGTGGATGTTGTCTATATGGATTTTAGTAAAGCATTTTACAAGGTCTCTCATGGCAGGCTGGTGCAAAAGGTTAAATCTCACGGGATAAAAGGTGAGCTAGCTAGATGGGTGGAGAACTGGCTTAGCCATAGAAGACAGAGGGTAGCAATAGAGGGGTCTTTTTCCGGTTGGAGGTCTGTGACTAGTGGAGTTCCGCAGGGCTCTGTACTGGGACCTCTGCTGTTTGTGATATATATAAATGATTTGGAGGAAGATGTAGCTGGTATGATCAGTAAGTTTGCGGACGACATGAAGATTGCTGGAGTTGCGGATAGTGATGAACATTGTCAGAGAATACAGCAGGGTATAGATAGGCTGGAACACTGGGCGGAGAAATGGCAGATGGAATTTAATCCAGATAAATGCGAAGTGATGCATTTCGGTAGATCTAATGTTATGGGGAGCTATACAATAAATGGCAGAACCATCAGGAGTATAGACACACAGAGGGACCTGGGTGTACAAGTCCACAGATCCTTAAAGGTGGCAGCACAGGTGGAGAGGGTGGTCAAGAAGGCAAATGGCATGCTTGCCTTTATTGGACGGGGCATAGAATATAAAAGTTGGCATATGATGTTGCGGCTGTATAGAACGTTAGTTCGGCCACATTTGGAATACTGCATCCAGTTCTGGTCGCCACACTACCAGAAGGACGTGGAGGCTTTGGAGAGAGTACAGAAAAGGTTTACCAGGATGTTGCCTGGTATGGAAGGTCTTAGCTATGAGGAGAGATTGGGTAAACTGGGGATGTTCTCCCTGAAAAGGTGGAGGATGAGGGGCGACCTAATAGAGGTGTATAAAATTATGAAGGGCATATATAGGGTGAACAGTGGGAAGCTTTTTCCCAGGTCGGAGGTGACGAACACAAGGGGTCACAGGTTCAAGGTGAGGGGGGCAAGGTTCAAGATGTCAGGGGGACGTATTTTACACAGAGGGTGGTGGGGGCCTGGAATGCACTCCCAAGCAAGGTGATTGAGGCGGACACGCTGGGATCATTTAAGATTTATCTAGATAGCCACATGAACAGACTGGGAATAGAAACATAGAAACATAGAAAAACTACAGCACAAACAGGCCCTTCGGCCCACAAGTTGTGCCGAACACATCCCTACCTTCTAGACCTACCTATAACCCTCCATCCTATTACGCTCCATGTACTCATCCAGGAGTCTCTTAAAAGACCCTATTGAGTTCGCCTCCACCACCACTGACGGCAGCCGAATCCACTCGCCCACCACCCTCTGTGTGAAAAACTTACCCCTAACATCTCCCCTGTACCTACCCCCCAGCACCTTAAACCTGTGTCCTCTTGTAGCAGACATTTCTACCCTGGGAAAAAGCCTCTGAGAGTCCACCCGATCTATGCCTCTCAACATCTTATACACCTCCATTAGGTCTCCTCTCATCCTTCGTCTCTCCAAGGAGAAAAGACCGAGCTCCCTCAGCCTATCCTCATAAGACATGCCGCTCAATCCAGGCAACATCCTTGTAAATCTCCTCTGCACCCTTTCAATCTTTTCTACATCCTTCCTATAGTGAGGCGACCAGAACTGAGCACAGTACTCCAAGTGGGGTCTGACGAGGGTCTTATACAGCTGCATCATTAACCCCGGACTCCTAAACTCAATCCCTCGATTGATAAAGGCCAGCACACCATATGCCTTCTTAACCACCTCCTCCACCTGCGGGGCCGATTTCAGAGTCCTATGGACCCGGACCCCAAGGTCCTTCTGATCCTCTACAGTACTAAGAGTCTTTCCCTTTATATTGTACTCCTTCATCCCATTTGACCTACCAAAATGGACCACGACGCATTTATCTGGGTTGAAGTCCATCTGCCACTTGTCCGCCCAGTCTTGCATCCTATCTATGTCCCTCTGTAACTTCTGACATCCCTCCAGACTATCCACAACCCCACCAACCTTCGTGTCGTCGGCAAACTTACCAACCCATCCCTCTACTTCCTCATCCAGGTCATTTATGAAAATGACAAACAGCAAGGGTCCCAGAACAGATCCCTGGGGCACACCACTGGTGACCGACCTCCATTTAGAAAAAGACCCATCTATACCCACTCTCTGCCTCCTTTGGGCAAGCCAGTTCTGGATCCACCGGGCAGCAGCCCCTTGGTTCCCATGGCCTCTCACTTTTTCTAGAAGCCTTGCATGGGAGACCTTATCGAACGCCTTGCTAAAGTCCATATAAACCACATCTACCGCCTTCCCTTCGTCAATGTGTTTCGTCACATTTTCGAAGAACTCCACCAGGCTCGCAAGGCACGATCTGCCCTTGACAAAGCCATGCTGAGTATTCTTGAGCATACTAAACCTCTCTAAATGCTCATATATCCTGTCCCTCAGGATCTTCTCCATCAGTTTACCAACCACTGAGGTTAGACTCACCGGTCGGTAATTACCTGGGCTATCCCTATTCCCCTTCTTGAAAATAGGAACCACATCCGCAATCCTCCAATCCTCCAGCACCTCTCCCGTCTCCATCGACGATGCAAAGATCATCACCAGAGGCTCTGCAATCTCTTTCCTCGCCTCCCACAGTAACCTGGGGTACATCCCATCCGGACCCGGTGACTTATCTATCTTGATGCCATTCAAAGATTCCAGCACAACCTCTTTCTTAAAGTCCACATACTCAATCCTTTCAGTCCACTGCACGCCCGCAGTACATCCACCCAGGTCTTTCTCCTCTGTGAAAACCGAGGCAAAATACTCATTGAGCACCTCTGCCATTTCTACTGGTTCCGTACAGACTTTCCCGCCTTCACCTTTTATAGGCCCTATTCCTTCACGTCTCATCCTTTTACTCTTCACATATTTATAGAACGCCTTAGGGTTCTCCTTAATCCTACCTGCCAGGGCCTTCTCGTGACCCCTTCTGGCTCTCCTAATTTCCTTCTTTAGTCCCTTCCTACAAGCCGTATACTCTTCTAAATCCCTATCTTCGCCAAGCTCTCTGAGCCTTTTGTACGCTTTCCTTTTCTTCTCGACTAGGTCACGCACAGCTTTCGTGCACCACGGTTCCTTTAACCGACCAACACCTCCCTGTCTGCTCGGAACATTGTCCTGTAGAACTCTAGACAGACATTCCTTGAAAAACTGCCACCTCTCTTCAGTACATTTCCCCGAGAATACCTCCTTCCAATTTACTCCTCTAATTTGCTGTCTAATGTCTTCATATTTCCCCTTACTCCATATAAACACTTTCCTAGCTTGCCTGATCCTCTCTTTTTCCAATGCAAGCCTAAAGGAGATAGAGTTATGATCGCTATCCCCAAGATGCTCTCCCACTGAGAGATCTGACACCTGTCCAGGTTCATTGGTCAGTATCAGATCAAGTACAGCCTCTCCTCTTGTAGGCTTGTCCACATGCTGTGTCAGGAAACCCCCCTGAACACACCTAACAAACTCTTCCCCGTCCAATCCCCTTACCCTCGGGATATTCCAATCTATGTTTGGGAAATTAAAGTCTCTCATCACAACAACTCTGCTATTATTGCATCTCTCCAGGATCTGTTTCCCTATCTGCTCCTCCACCTCCCTGTTACTATTGGGCGGCCTATAGAAAACTCCCAGCAAAGTGACCGGTCCCTTCGCACTCTGAACTTCCACCCACAGAGACTCGGTGGACAATCCCTCCACAGCATACACCTACTCTACAGCCGTAACACTATCCCTGATCAGCAGTGCCACTCCACCCCCTCTCTTGCCTCCCTCCCTTCCTGAAACATCTGAATCCTGGCACCTGGAGTATCCAGTCCTGTCCCTGAGACATCCAAGTCTCCGTAATGGCCACCACATCATACTTCCAGGCATCGATCCACGCTCTGAGCTCATCCCCTTTATTCACTATACTCCTGGCATTAAAGTAAACACATCTCAATCCTTTGGTCTGAGCTCTCCCCTTCTCTATTCCCTGTCCATCCGCCCTCTTGCACTGCCTATAACACTTCTCTGTTTGCGAGCTACCTTCCTCACTCTCAGTCACCTCATTTTGATCCCCTCCCCCCAACCTATCTAGTTTAAACTCTCCCCAGTAACCTTTGCCAAGGCTAAGGCTAAGGAATAGAGGGATACAAACGAATGGTCTCGTTGGGCACATGAGCGGCGCTGGCTTGGAGGGCCAAAGGGCCTGTTCCTGTGCTGTATTGTTCTTTGTTCATTCGCAAATCATTACCAACACTCATATTTTTGGCTGGCAGTGCTCTCAGACCCTTCTCCTGAAAATGCATCTCATGACTTACCACTCACATTCCTCTTCCAGTAATTTCCAAAAAGCTGCAGCACTTGTCAATGAGTAAAATATGGGTGGTCATGCCTGATTTCTGGTTTAGAACATGATTTTACAGACTTACAGTTGCAGGAGCTAAAGTTTGGCGAAGGGGTGGACATGCTTCTGAGGAAACCTGCCTGTGGAATATTTTATTGCAGTCTCACTGAACTGGAGCATTGGCACTGAACTCCTGAAAATGTAAACCACAATGGGCTACAGGTTAGCACCTGGAATTCGCTGGATAGTTAATCAGAGGCATTCAAAGGTTGCTGCTTCACCGTGGAGATCGATGAGGTTGGAGGGAAAGTTAGGACTCTCGTGTGTCTCCTTGTGAGCTTAAGAGCAGAATTAGCAATGGCCTGCAATTAAGCCTACAGCTTTTGTTGTGAGCTGTGAACTGCAATAGAAATGATTAACGTCATAAGGCTATATCTGTAGCTTAAGTTATGACAGTCTCGTGTGCTGCTGACCTTTGAGTCGAACTTCTTGTCTTCATATATCAAAAGGTTCCACTTGTGTAGTTAAGCAACGAGCATCAACAATGAAATAATAGGCAGTACCACACTAATATACAGGTTTACAAAATACAAAGAAAAGTGGAAATCCAGTGGACTGAGAGAGCTATAAAACAATGACAGAATGATACAAAGAAAGTATTAAGAGGTGTGAAAGGAATATGAAGATTAAAGGGTGATTTGGTCAAAGTTTTTAAGATGGCAAGGGTAACAGATATAGTAGATGGAGAGAAACCGTTTCTACTGGTTGGTAAGTCTAGGATAGGGGGACATTGCCTATAAATTCGAGCTGGGCTTTTCCGTTGATGTGAAGAAACTCTCTTACATTCAAAGGGTGTGAGAAATTCAGAACTCTCTTCTGCAAAGAACAGTTGATGCTGCGTCAATTATTGGTTTTAAATCTGAGATGAATAGATTTCTATTAGCCGAAGGTATTAAGGGATATGGAACAAAGGTAAATCTATGGAATTGGGCCACGGGCCAGCCCCATGATGATGGTGAATGATGGGCCAGGCTCGAGGGGCTAAATGGCTTCTTCCTGTTCCTATTTATTGAAGGTACAATGCCCACTGGATAGGTCGGTATAAATGGTGCCACAGAGCGATTATAAAAATATACCCAGCAGCACCACTAGGTGGAAGAAGAATGCACTGCACCCATTTCCATTGCGATCGAAAACAAAAAGAGAAACGGCTGGAAACACTTAGCGGGTCAGTTAGTAACTATGTAAGAAGAATAGTTAATGTTTCAGCATAATCGTTCACTGCTACTAATAAAATGTTGGGCGGGATTTTCCCCCAGAAATTCTAAGTGTCATAATGATGAGAGAACAGGAGTTTTTCACGTTGGTCTTTTCTGCGCGTATCTCAATCTTCCGACACTTAGTTCAATGAAAGAGCCTCCATGCGATTCATGCCATCATGGAGGCTCCAGGTGCATGACTCACCCAAAGTGACCACAGCTGTGCACCGTTAAGGGGGAGGGGGGGTGTGGAGAGAGAGGACACATTTAAACACTAACAATACACACACACAATCAGTCACGCCACGAAGGTGGCACCTCGTAGAGCTATTCCATGATTTATGGAGGGGAGGGGGAGCTGTGACAGCTACTGGATGCAGTGGAGGAGAGAAGGGCCATTTTCTTCCCCAGAGACGGTCGATGGCCTGGGGTTGGGCCAGCAATGCAGCCTGGGAAGTGGTCATGAGTGTCCATGCACTGGCAGTAAGGGCTGTAAAAAGAGAATTAACTACATCATTCAGACAGCAAGAGTGAGTGTCCATCTGCGTTCTGGCATCAGTTCAGTCCGTTGCACCTGGAATGTCCACATTGATCCACTCCCTGACATCCCACAGCCTTCCAGCCATTCCCGCAGGAGAATGTGGCCCATAATCACAGGGAGCCGGCAAAGACAGGAAGTGCGATCCTGAGCTGTGTATCCTCATTGCCTTTGAGTAGTGAGTCATGGAGCTGTCAGGGGAGTCCGGGAATAGAGCTGTGACCAACAATCAGGTCGGGGTGCACCACCAAAGTGAGGAGCCACAAAATCTTCATTCATACGACCTATCTCAAGTAAGTTGCAATCTTTCCAGATACCTGCTGCTCCCTTGCACTTACACATGTGTCTTGTTTTGTAGGAGACAACCCCAATGAAGCCAGGCCCTCAGGAGTTGGTACCCCCCCCCCCCGCTGCGATCCCCGTCGACACCACGGAGGCAGGCTCCAAGGAACCTCTGACGACACCTCCAAGGAAAGCACCCAACAGTCGACACAGGCATCACGTGTACCATGCACCCCTGCAGATACAGTCACCTTAGTGGGACATGTTAGTAGTGAGGCACCTGAGGCACTTTTTGGTGAGCACTACACAGTCATTGATGCACATCAGGTGGAGGCGGGAACGTCTAAGGCCTTAGGCATGCGGAGGTCTCCCAGAGTCAAGAAATCAACTGGCCCCCAGCCAGGTGCCAGGCTGCTGGGATGATTTCTCCCAAGGCTGCTGGATTTGCAGCAGCAGAGCTGGGAATTGCAGGAGGGGTTGTCCGCAACACCGCAGTGACCGCAAAGCTGTTTGGAGGAGTCCAACAACCTTCAGTCACAGGAGATCATGCTGGCATTGCGTGGTACCCAGGCCAACACTGCAAGGGGTGGCAACCGCAGTGGAAAGCCTGGGGCAGGAAATGGTAGCCATGGGTGGCAGGGTCCAAGGCATGGCTGAATCGCTGAGGACCTTGAAAGCATGGCCAGTCTCAGAGGGCAGATGCTGAGAGGCTCCAGAACATGGCACACTCCTTTACAGCAGTAGAAAAGTGGATGTGGCCTCCTTGAATCTGCTGGAGGTTGTCTGCACTGGGGCCTGCAAAGAGTCTTTCAATGTAGGACCCAAGCAGCTCTATTGGTCGGAAGTTTCAGTGTAATTTTTGAGGGAAGGTAAGTATGTATTTATTTCCTGTAGTTCCTTTGGACCATCTCTTTTAGATGCTAGTCAGACCTTGTGGTCCACCTAGTGTGTTTGTATGGCATTCTTCAGTCTAGTGTTTTAACACACACATATTAACCATATGCTTACACTATTGCTGACAATTTTAAAATGTGTGTGTTTCAGTAAGTCACCCATTTGTTTCACTTTTAAATGGGGGAGTTGAATCAAACATCAAACACATCGATGTGGATTTTCACTCCCGAGATGGGGGAAAGAATCACTGCACTCTCCTCAGGAAAGAGTGCCCCAAATGATGGGATCTTCATTCCAGGGTGGGGTGCGTGGGATTGCAGCTGGTGGGAATGAAGCCTACATGGATTTGAGCCTGCCTTCCCACCCCCATCCCCAGGTGCAGATCAGAGGGGGGTTACAGGGGACTGCTGAGTGGTGAGGCACACTGGTTATAAGGCCTGCCTCAATTCTTTGGGAATTTGTCCCAGTTGTTCAGTTAAATATTAGACCTTACAGTCCTCACTCCTTTAGGCTTCCACCAACACTCCATGCCCATACATCTCATGGCCCTTTATCGTGCCTATGCCAACTTAGTGCCAACTCATGCTGACCCATGCCCCCTATTCATTATCCTTTGCCCTTAAACCACTCATGTCTAATCACCCAGTATCCGCCATGGATGGACCATAGGAGCTTTGCTGACAAGAATAAAATTCTCAATCAATTCCAGACTCCACTATATAAAGCAAGTCCATTTAATACATTGAAATCCTCCCAAGCACGTGATCGCTTCAACAAAGAAACATTTATATTCATAATCCCACATCAATGACACCAAGCCTTTAATAGCTTCTTGGAGCTAACAAGCTGTGAACTTGCTGCTCCCCACCGTGAGAACAATAGGTTGTAGAAAACAGTCAAGCATTAATAATACAATGATTGCACTTATGGTTATGTCAACAAATAGCTATTGAAATTGCTGTTTTTGAACACGCAGATGCAGGCAGGCTTTTTGTGTGTAGATTTTAAAGGTTAGGCAATTAACATAACAGATTGGCAGTTCCACAGGTCTTATCTGCCCTTTAGGAGCATTTACGTCCACTCTGAAAGTTCATAGCTTACACTCTGCTGGATAAGGCTCCAAAGAAAATGGAGTCTGCTTGACCTCAGAACCGAGTTCAAATGGCCTTGCTGATTTCAGTATTTCCTTACGTGAGAGGTTCATCCTGCCCCTATTCCCCGACTGGCGAAAATAGCATCTGTCCGAAAAGGGTGGTGGGTCTTCCAGATCTGGGTTCCCAGGACCATTTTGGAATCTCTTTAACTCTGCGAAAATCTAGACCATAGATCCTGCAGGTTAAAGAAAGATTTGCATTTATCTCAATTTATTCAGTTACTGTATTTCAAAATGTTACAAAAAAACACATTACAGCCACTATGTGATTTGGAGTCACGTTTGGAAGCTTTTGTGCCACTAGGCAGAGTGCTAATCACTGTATCATCACAACACTCTATGGAGAAAGATACCCGTGCACTTAGGATTCAAAATTCCTGTAATATATATAGAACATTTTGTTCCCATGGTTTATGACCTCTTTTCTTTGAATTCCTCTCTTGTATTATATATATATTGCAGTCCACTTGTAAGCAACTGTCAGTTCCATTTGTGTGCATGTTTTCTAAAACTCCCAAACCACTCATATCACCCACAGCATGTTTTTTTCTCATTTGTAGGCAGTAGCCTGGGGAAACGACAGGGATGAAAAGGCAACTGTTTTGTTCATAAATTCCGCATGTACCTTTTCAGAGGGATGTAAAAAATCCCACAGCATTCATCTGAGTAAGAGCAGGTGATGTTCTGAGTCCTGGTCAACACTTTGTCCCTTAACAAGCATTGACTGAAACAGATAATTTGTTGAGTTTTTTAATTGCTATTGTGTGGGAGCTTGTTGTGTGCAAATTGACTGCTGTGATTCCTGTATTACAACAGTAACTATGCTGATAGTAAAGCGCTTTGGGACATCCTGAGGTCAATGAAAAGTGTCATATAAATGCAAGCCCTTTCTCTATTTAGTAACAGCAAAGCACTGCAGATGCTGGCAATTTGAAATCCTATAGGAAAAATGCCAGCTATACTCAATCAGCAGGTAAGGCAACATCTGTGGAGAGGAACAAAGTTAAATTTTCAGGTCAATGACCCTGCATTAGAACCAAGGAAAGATAGAATTGTAATAGGTTTTATGCAAGTGAAAGGGTGGGGGAGCAATAACTGAAGGGAAGGATTGTGAGTGGGTGAAAGGCGGGACAGATAAAATTACAAAAGGTTTTAATGGTGCTAACACCAAAGGGTGTGGTTATGGGTAAAGAAATCAAAATTATGTTTAGACGAGGTGCGAATGGTTGGGTGGCAGCTGTCTGAACAAAGGAATAACGAAAACCCAGGTTTTTTCTAATAACTACCAGAAATAATGTGTACATAGAAGAATGTACAGGAATGACTCTTCCTCTGATCTGGAAAGTGGTGCCATAGTGGTATTGTTGCTGGATGAGTAATCCAGAGACCCAGGCTGATACTCTGGTGACCTGGGTTCAAATCCCACCAGGACAGATGGTGAAATTTAATAAAAAGTCTCATGACCATGAAACCGTTGCCAATTGTTAGAAGGACCCATCTGGTTCACTAATGCCCTTTAGGGTAGGAAATTTGTCATCCTTACCTGGCCTGGCTTACATGTGATTCCAGCAATGTGGTAGACTTATTAAGTTAGGGATGGGCAATAATTGCTGAATGAATAGGAAAAAAAATCTTTCCTGTCACAATTCAATGTCCTTATCAGGGTTTGAACCTATGCATGTGTTGCTGAGCAGTGATATTCTAACTGAACCAAAATAACAAATTTACCCCCAAAGAAAAAATTACCAACAACCTTCCAGCACTTGTAGCATTTACTTTAACACAAATCTGGCAAAAAGCAAATTAAACATGAACAAAAAAAGATACTTCAAATAAAAAGGTAAATTTCATTTTAAATATTGGATAGAACAAAAATGTATCTTGTACGACAAACCCCCACATCACTCCCAGCACAAATATGGCACTATGTAAATACACAGTTCAACAATATGGTGTTCCTTATTCAGATAGAGGTCAACTCTGGCAACAACTTTCGTCTTCTTGTTTCATGAGGATAATTACCATTAGCAAAGCACACTGCTCCAAGCCCTCTCTCCCCTGGGTTATGACAGTCCTGATGGTGTAATTTTCCAGAGTTACTTTTCAAATGACCAAAAAATAACACCCTGATTTAGTTTGGTCACTTCTGGGAAAACACCCAGCTCTTTAGTGTCTCTGAGTTATTCACCCAGCATTCCAGGTTTTAGACCATTTTAGCCAGCTTGCACAGTGCCCCCAACAGCTGTCTCCTTTTCACAGAATCATTACGTGGCAGAAGGAGGCAATTTGGCCCATCATGTCTGCACCACTCTTCGATAAGCAACTCACCTAGTTCTGTTCTTTTGCCTTCTCCACTGTAATCCTGCACACTCTTTCTTTTCAAGTAACAGTCTGAATTCCCTTTGAATGCTTCAATTGATCTTGCCTCCACCACACTCCCCGGTAGAGCATTCTAGATCCTAACCACTTGCTGCATGAAAGATCTTTTCCTCACATCACTATTGTTCTTTTTTCCTAATTACTTTAAATCTGTGCCCTTTTGTTCTTGATCCTTTTACGAGTGGAAACAATTGCTCCATATAGATTTTGAATACTTCTGTCAAATCTTGTCTCAGCCTTTTTTTTTCCATGGAGAAACTTCTCCAATCTATCTTCATAATTGAAATTTCTCATCCCATGAACCATTCTCATCAATCTTTTCTGCACTCTCTCTGATCTTTCCTAAAATGTGGTGTCCAGGACTGAAGGCAATATTCCTGCTGAGGCCAAACTAATGACACATATAAGCCAAACAGAAAAATTGACCTCTTCCTGGGAGTTATTCGCTTCTTTGCACAGAATTATCTATATTCCTCTTTCTGTCTCTGCCCACTTTCTCTTCGTGTCTGCATCTGTGTACTAATCATCTTCACCTTCCAGCTCTTCTGCTTGTAGCCCTCATTTATGCTTGCAGCTCTTTTGTGTCTGCCAACCACACAGTTTCTTTCTTAACTTTTTTCCTGTTGGTATTGTTTGAAACATAGAACATAGAAACCCTACAGTGCAGAAGGAGGCCATTCGGCCCATCGAGTCTGCACCGACCACAATCCCACCCAGGCCCTACCCCCACATATTTACCCGCTAATCCCTCTAACCTACGCATCTCAGGGACAATTTTTAACCTGGCCAATCAACCTAACCTGCACATCTTTGGACTGTGGGAGGAAACCGGAGCACCCGGAGGAAACCCACGCAGACACGAGGAGAATGTGCAAACTCCACACAGACAGTGACCCGAGCCGGGAATCGAACCCGGGACCCTGGAGCTGTGAAGCAGCAGTGCTAACCACTGTGCTACCGTGCCGCCCCATAAAAACCCTACAGTACAGAAAGAGGCCATTCGGCCCATCGAGTCTGCACCGACCACAATCCCACCCAGGCCCTACCCCCATATCCCTACATATTTACCCATTAATCCCTCCAACCTACGCTTCTCAGGACACTAAGGGCAATTTTTAGCATGGCCAATCAACCTAACCCGCACATCTTTGGACTGTGGGAGGAAACCGGAGCACCCGGAGGAAACCCACGCAGACACGAGAAGAATGTGCAAACTCCACACAGACAGTGACCCAAGCCGGGAATCGAACCCAGGTCCCTGGAGCTGTGAAGCAGCAGTGCTAACCACTGTGCTACCGTGCCGCCCTGGTCCAGGTCAAGTCACATGGACAAGTACTTCTTATCATCCAAGTAAATTGCAATTGATTATTTTACAATTCTAATAAACTCTTAAAGGTCTTTTTCAAACATTCTTAAAAACAAATCGCAGATTCCACAGGCCCTTCTTATATTACATATTTTCCTTACTGTATCACTTTTGGGTCAAAGGTGATTCCAGAATGCACTGTGCTGATATGTCATTCACCCCATTATGGGATCCATCTTTTTCAAAAACTTATTTTCTGTCCTTAGAATAACAAAAATGTAGAATTTATGAAAATGCCCAGTGGGAACAATCAATGATCACTGTTCTTAAAGGGCACTCATCTTTCTAATTTTGTTGAAGTCCTGATGCAAAATGTAGATACCACTGGCGAACATGACTGTGAAGTCAAAGAATCTTTCACAGTGTCCCTGAAGTTATCAGCTAAGTGAAGTTTCACAACAAAGCTAGAGAATGACTTTGCTCTGTAGTTTTTGACAGGTGTCCAAGAACATGACAAAGCTTTTTCCCACCCTGCTGAGTATCCACTGATAAGGGATGATTAGGGATAAATAATTCCTCCTTTCGGTATGGTTTTGAGTTAGAAACAGCATCAAAAATCTGATCTCCAAAGAAAGTAAAACAGAAAAATAAGTTAAGCCAAGAGACTAAGGCAGCAACACTGCAATATGGAGATCCGTGTTCTCAGGAGAATGGCATTTCATCAACAAGGAAAAGGGAGGTGAGCAGGGGGCGGAAGATCTGATCTCAGGAGTGGAGCACTCAGACTCTGAGAATTCACTAAGGCACTCCACATTTGTTGCACAGTTTAGTACTGCCTTTCATTGGGTAATATATCATTCTCCATGAAGTGTACACTTTGAACAAATGCCAGGGGAAGAAATGATCCTGAAAACTCTCCAGGGGCTCAACCTAGCCTGGCTTTGGTCTGCATCAAACTCCCATTCACATTCCATTTACTTAACAGTATGTTTACCTCAGGATATTGGGAAATAGAAAATAACTCAGTGACAGCAGCAATACAGATTATTCAGCGAGAGTGCTAGGTCTCTGATTAACAGCCCCCTTCTTAGGAGAATTACTGCAACAAACCATACACCGTTGCCGGCATATAGTGAGCTGTTTGGTTGATATGTTATACAGACACATACAAACTCTAGCCCTATTCAAACATGGCACTTTGCGATTTTCATTTTTCTATTCATTATGGTGAAATGTTATTATGGGTCCGGAGAAAAAAATGTAAGGATTTGGTATTGCGCACTCATGTTATGTCCCTCTATTCTAACACCCCAAATGATATTGTATATCTACATTATATATGCATATTGTACAAAATTGGATGAAAGAGCTGAGGGCTGATGATGATGCCACTGATAGTGGAGTACTGGGACGGTTGAGGCCAGAATCAGATTGGGTTGAAAGTTGATGCAAGCTGTAGAGGTGGGTTATGACAAGACCATGGAGGGCTGGGAGAAATTGGCCCAACCAATTCAACTGGCTAGTCAAGCTTTGTAATTACTCTATCTTTTCTTGAGAAATTACATATTTACATGGTATAGTTGCCAAAGTCTTAAAGGATGAAAGATAACCATTTAACCTGAGGATCACCATACCTCAGACAAAGGGTAAAGGTTGAGAATACGGGGCCTTCATGAATAACCTCAGCCAATAAGGGAATTGAACCGTGCTGTTAGCATCGCTCTGCATCACTAACCAGCTGTCCAGCCAACTAAGCTAAACCAACTCCTAATGATCTAGTCGTATTTATCAGGATAGGAATAACAGTCTCTAAATGTGATTGCTGAATTAAAATGTTCTTGTCCTATTCTAATATTGAAACTGATGTATTTAAAAGCCTTGTAAACTTGACTCTCAAAATTAATTTTGACTCCAATCTGATTAATAACACATTTGTCTAATTTTGTAACACTGTAAGAAATCAACATGCATTATGAAGATGCCTGAAAGTTTTCCTTTATGATGCAATAAAATAATGCAGGATTTACTTTTATTTGAACACAAACTATTTTCAGCAAAACAGATCTCACTGAAAAATGCTACAAGTTGGAGGTGTCATTCAGGACATAGTTGCATTTGTTTTGTTTCCATAATTTTCCTTCTGCATCTGCTGCCTCTTTAGGCAGCTTCAGAAATACTTCACTCTGCAAACTATCACCCTGCAGAAAAACAGCTTCCATGTCGATTGATTTATACTCCCATGAATATACAGCCAAAAGCGCTAAAAAGATTTTCAAGATTGCTTTCCCAGTTGTGGGTGAGCCCACTCAAACATCTGTATCATATAGTCACTCTTCAAAAGCTCTAGCAACTAACCTCACTTAGGCTTTATAAGTCGCATTTGCAATGACTTTTTCTGCACAAATCCACCTAAACTTCCCTCCAGGGGATGCTGCAATTTTTTTCCCACTACCTTAACCTATCCATGTCCCTCTGTAGACGTGTTATGTCTTCTTGACAACTTACTTTCCTACCTGCCTTTGTATCATTAGCAAATTTAGTTACCATACATTCAGTCCCCTCATTCAAGTCATTGATGTAGATGTTCAGTATTTGAAACCCTAACACTGATTCCTATGACACTCCATTAGTCACATCCTGCTAATCCAAAAATAATCCATCTATTCTTACTCTCTACTTCCTGTTAGCTAACCAATCATCTATCCATGTTAGTATGTTTACCCCCATCCCACCAATAGCTCTTATTTTGTGTAGTAACTTTTGATGCATCACTTTATTTGAATACCTTTTGGAAATCCAAGTGCACCACATCTACAGGTTCCCCTTTATCCAGGTTGCTTGTTATTTCCTCAAAGAGCTCTACACTAGATAAGTCAAACACAATTTCTCTTTCAGAAAACCATATTCACTCTACTTAATTGTATTGATTTTCTAAATTTCCTGTTATAACCTTCCTATTAATGGATTCTAGCATTTTCCCTCTAACAGAAATTAGGCTAATTAGCTTATAGTTTTCTGTTTTTGTCTTGCTCCTTTCTGGAATAGAAGTGTCACATGAGCTATTTTTCAATCTGCTGGGACCTTTCCAGAATCCAGGGAATGTTGAATGATCACTACCATGCTAAATGGAATAGATTCAGAAAGATCTAGGAACTGAAAACTGGGTATCCTTGAGGTGCCATGGAGCATCAGCAACAGGAGAATTGCATTCAACCATAATCAGTAAACTCTTGGCCAGCCGTTTCCAATCCTCAACCATTACTGTCAAGCCAAGGGATTGGGATCAACCCTAGTTCAAAGAAGAGTGCAGGAGGGCATGCCTGGAATAGCTGAGGCATACCTGAAAATGAGGTAACAACCTGGTGAAACTACAATACAACAACAGAAACAGCAAGTGATAGATAGAGCTAAGCAATCCCACACAACCAATGGATCAGGCCAAAGCTCTTCAGTCCTGTCACATCCAGTTGTGAATTGTGATGAATGATTAAACAATAAATAGGAGTTGGAGGATGTTCCACATATATCCCAGAACATCAGTACAAAGATAAGGCTGAACAAATGTACCCAAGGCCAATCTTCAGCCAATTTGATATAGAAACCCTTCAGTACAGAAGGAGGCCATTTGGCCCATTGAGTCTGTATCGACCACAATCCCACCCAGCCCCTATCCCCGTGGCCCCACTTATTTACCCTGTTAGTCCCCCTGACACTAAGGGTCAACTTAGCACGGCCAATCAACCTAACTCACATGCAGACATGAGGAGAATGTTCAGACTCCACACAGACAGTTACCCAAGCCGGCATTCGAACCTGGGTCCCTGGTACTATGAGGCAGCAGTGCCAACCACTGTGCCACCCACATTACTCTACATAATATCAAGAAATGGCTGAAGGCCCTGGATACTGCAAAGGCACTGGGCCCTGACAACATCCTTGCAATAGTACTAACAATTTTTGCTCTAGAACCAGCCATACCCCGAGTCAAGCTGCTCCAGTACAGCTACAGCACCTGCATTAACTTGACAATGTGGAAAATTGCCCAGGTTTGTTCTGTCCACAAAAAGCAGGACAAATCCAACCTGGCCAATTACTGTCCCATCAGCCGACGCTCAATCATCAGCAAAGTGATGAAAGATGTCATCAACAATGTTACAAAGCATTGTTTACTCAGCAATAACCTGCTCAGTGATGTTTAGATTGAATTCTGCCAGGGCCACTTGGCTCTTGACCTCATGACTGCCTTGGTTTAAACATGGACATAAGGGCTGAACTCAAAAGGTGAGATGAGAGTGACTGTCCTTGATATCAAGGCAGCATTTGACCAAGTGTGACCTCCAGGTGCCCTAGCAAAACTGAAGTCAGTGGGATTTGATGGGCAAACGCTGCACTAATTGGAGTTGTACCTAGCGCAAAGACAGTTGTGGTTGAGGCAATCATCTCAGTCCAAGGCCATCACTGCAGGAGTTCCTCAGGATAGTGTCTTAGGCCCAACTTCCATCAATGACGTTCCTCCCATCATAAGGTCAGAAGTGAAGATTGCGCAATCATCAGCAGACATGTTCAGTCGCATTTGCAACTTTCCAGATACTGGAGCAGTCTAAGCTCATATGCAACAAGAGCTGAACAACATTCTGGCTTGAGTTGATAAGTGGAAAGTACATTTGTGTCATACAAGTGCCAGGCAATAACCACTTCCAGCAAGAAAGAATCTAATCATCTCCCCTTAACATCCCCATCGCTGAATCCCCCTCTAACAAGAATCTGGTGGTTACCATTCACCAGAAAGTGAACTGGACTAGCCATACAAATAGTATGGCTACAAGAACAGGTTAGAGACTAAGAATTCTGAATTGTGTACTTCACATCCTGACTCCTCAAAGCCTGTCCACAATCTACAAGGCACAATTCAGGAGTATGATGGAATACTCTCCACTTGTCTGGATGAGTGCAACTCCAACAACAATCAAGAAGCTCAACACCATCCAGGACAAATAGCCCACTTGATCTGCATCCCATCCAACAACTTAAACATTCACTCACTCCCTTCACCACCAACGCATTGTATATTAGACACTACAGTGGCAGTAGTGTATATTGTGCACAAGATGCACTGCAGCAATTCACCCTTGAAAGCACTTTCTACCCACAACATCTATTGCCTAGAAGGACAAGGGCAGCAGATGCATGGGAATGCCACCACCTGTAAGCCCCACATTATCCTGACATGGAAATATATTGTGTTCCTTCATTGTCACTGGATCAAAATCCTGTAACTTCCCTCCTAACAACTGAGGGTGGACCTGCACCACATGGACTGCAATGGATCAAGAATGCAGTTCACCACCACTTCCTCAAGTGATGGGCTATAAATGCAGGTCTAACCGGTGATACCACATCCCATGAAAGAGTTTTTAAAAGTGTCAGATCTGTTTGTCCCTTACATTTGTACATCAGAATAAATTCCAAACTCTTTCCAATCATCTAATTTCCTTTTGTTTTGCTTCTCATCAGTATATCCTCCAAGTTTATTGGCATCAAAACGTCACAAGTATTGAGGCCTCTGCTTTCACCACAGCTTTAGGATGGTTCTCTAGTCTTTGTTTAATTGTCCAGTCTATTTAGGCTTTTACTTGCATTCTTGTGTCTATTTGACTATTTCTATGAGATATTCCCCTTGCACTATTGAAGACTCTTTCTTCAGTGCATGATCATTTTCTGATACAAGAGTCACTTCTAGACCCATTATTCATACTTGCATACCTTCCTGACTCTTCACCTGTCACCCCATTCTGCCAGTTGATAGACCTTACTTCTTGGCCAACATCCTGAACGTTCAACCAATATATAAACTTGCCAATAGATTTTCTTGCATGTTCCATGATTGTTTCATCCTTTCATTTTACTAGGCCCTTCTGGAATATATTGGGCAATTAGCCTTTGGATATAATAGCTCTGTCATGATTTCTCACATTACCAATATCCAGCCTTTGGTTTACTGTGTTCTGTTCCCTAGTAGCTTCATCACAAAACACATAAGCAGTTGGGGTGCCATGTTAGCTTCTACTGCTTGCTTAGATTTTTAGATTTTGTTATCCATTCTGATTATTCAGGAGGAATACACCTCAACAGTTTGATTGTTATATTTAATAAGCACTGCCTTACCATCATGACCTATTATCTAACAAGGACCTCTCCATTCGCTATGACCCGCTCTTTTATACACCAAATCTCCTAAATTAAGTTCTGTCTCAGATCATCTTGCATGGTGCTGCAAAGCTCTTCAAATTTTCTCCAAGACCTCGGCCTTGATAAAAGCTTGTCTAGCTGCATGTAAAGCATTCAAATGTTCAGAAAAAATGGCACTAATTGTAGCACTTTTTAGAGCGGGAGGACTATCACAAAGCACAGAAAATAATTTGGAATTTCACCCACTGATTAATCGATAGGGGGTGTAGCTTCCAGCTTTTATATTCCTTATCCTTACCCCACCCTCACTACTCAGTAAACTGAGATAACATTTTAACCAATCAGTTCCATACACTGTTGAAAAGTAAGCACCATCCAACACTGCACGGTTAAAAGAATCCTTGATTAACTTATTCATCAGATGACTAAAGCTAGTTCAATTTATTTCAATTCTTCATTACGTGTATCCTTTTCTTCAGATTTTGAGGACCCTGCATCTCAGTTCTAGGTACTTTGTCACATAATGATATTTCAAGTCACACCTGGTCCTTGGGCATTCCTGGATTCATTCTTGGAGAAATCTTGTTCTAATTCTGTCTCCTACTGTAATAGAAGATCTGTAAAGGTACTTTACTCCTCATTCTCCCTATCATTGATCTTTCCATTTTATTGGTGCCCGTGTTCATTGTCTGGATCATTTTGAAATATGGAAATCAGGGAATCCTTTATTCTCTGTGTCATTACAGAATGTCTCATTTGTTCCATAATGGTTGAAGGAAATAATTGTTTCATCAGAAATTTTCTGAGTGAAGGAGGTCCTGTTGGAAGACATGTCTCTAAGAACCAAAAACTGCCAATATGAGACACCTGAGCACAATCCTGTAATTTAAATATCAATACCAATCCAAGGATCCCCTAATTGATTTTTGTCGACTTTTTTACATAACCCATTAAAGACCATGAAACATTCTTCCTTGGAATGACCATTTGTTTTCCAAAAATCTATCAAAGACTGAATGACCTCATATATGCACTTAATAGATCATGTTTCTTGTAAATTTCAATTAACAACACTAATAGAACGTCCAAAACTATAACATATCCTAATGATGGGCATCCAGATCAAAAAATACTTCACTTCTGATTTTGCTTCTTTTGGGAAGCAAAAACACCAAGGCCGAACTGTGGTTCCTCTCAGGTGTGGACACAACCTACGTCCACATTTCCATTTTCATTTGTAACATTGTTCAAACTTCAACAGCATTAGAGAATTATCAGATCCTGACTATTTGCACTTGTTTTCTTCCATTTTCCACAATAGCAACGAGGCTAGTAGTTTTCTGTTAGAAAATTATTTTGGCAGATTTCAAACTTCTCCTTTGGGTAATCATCCTCTACCACAATGTGATATTCTAGAAATCCAGTTGGTGAAGGAAATAACAGGAGCTAATCTTTACACAGTTACATAAACAATTGTTTACATGGTTAAGACATTACTGGCATGCACCTTCTCATGCAAACAATAAAGTTTCCGCCAACATTTATTTATAGGGGCACACAGGTCCTCGGCTAATGCCCTTCAACTTGCTACAGTTAAGCACAATTAATACACAATTAACACAGGTGGTGTGTGCATATCCACAGTTAGTTTAGTTTGTTTATTACTGTCACATGTAGGCTTACATTAACACTGCAATGAAGTTACTGTGAAAATCCCCTAGTTGCCACACTCCAGCGCCTGTTCGGTTACTCTGAAGGAGAACTTAGCATGGTTAATGCACCTAACCAGCATGTCTTTCGGACTGTGGGAGGAAACTGGAGTACCCGGAGGAAACCCATGCAGGCATGGGGAAAACCATGCAGGCTCTGCACAGGCAGAGACTCAAACCAGGAATTGAACCAGGGTCTCTAGTGCTGTGAGGCAGCCATATTAGCCACTGTGCCACCATGCTGCCCGGGGTATTTCAGGATTTTGACTGAGCAAGGATAAAAGAACAGTAATATATTTCCAAGTCAGGATGGTTTGTGACTTGGAGAGGAAATTGCTCCAATTCATCTGCTGCCCTTACTTTTGTAGACAGTAGAGCATGGATTTTGAAAGCTCCTATCAAAGGAGCCTTGGTGAGTTGCTGCAGTGCATCTTGTAGATGTAAATGGTACAGTGTGCTGGTGTTGGAGGGAATTAATGTTTAAGGGGTGCATGAGTTGTTTTGGCTGGTATCAATTTTCTTGTGTTGCAAGATGTATATTTATCCAGATAAGTGAGGATTATTTGGTCATACACCTGACATTCATCTTGTAGATGATAGAACTGGATAATACCCAACCTCTAACCCGCTGTTGTAGCCACAGCTTCTATGTAGCTGGCCCAATTAAGCTTCTGATCAATGTTGACCCCCCCAGCATATTGATGGTGGGAGAATTGGTAATATGCCAAGGAAAGATGGTTTTATTTCCTGAACAAAGCCAGTCCATCATGCAAACCATCTTCCCATCCATTGACTCTGTCACTTGACACTTCCCGCTGCCTCGGAAAAGCAGCTAACATATTCAAGGATCCCACACACCCCGGGCATCCACTCTTCCACCTTCTTCCGCTGGGAAAAAGATACAAAGTCTGAGGTCATGTACCAATCGACTCCAGAACAGCTTCTTCCCTGCTGCCATCAGACTCTCGATTGGACCTACCTCATATGAAGTTGATCTTTCTTTGCATCCGAGCTATGACTAACGCTACATTCTGCACTCTCTCCTTTCCTTCTCTATGTACAGTACGCTTTGTTTGTATAGCATGCAAGAAACAATACTTTTCACTGTATATTAATACATGTGACAATAAGAAATCAAATCAAAATCTTTGACATGGTCATTGCCTGATACTTATGTGGCACAAATGTTACTTGCCACTTATCAGACCAAGCATGAATGTTGTCCAGGTCTTGCTGTATGCGGACACGGACTGATCACTATTGTGAGAATTAAAAATAGAACTGAACACTGCAATAATCAATTAGGTTTTGGCTTTATGATGTGGAGTTTGCATGTTCGCCTTGTTGTCTGTGTGGGTTTCTTCCAGGTGCTCCGGTTTCCTGCCACTGTCAAAAGATGCGCATATTATGTTGATTGGCTATGCTAAATTGACCCTTAGGGGGTGATTTTACCATCGAGTCGCGCCCATTTTCAGGCGTGAAAATTTGGTAAAGTCGGACGTGAGGTGAGTCGAGCGAGCTGCCTCCATGCTGGTTTCCAATTTACCAAGGTCCGAAAACGGCCGCGATCGGGAATACGCCCAAAATGGGCGTATTTAAATATATTTGCATCAATTTCAGTACACTTGACGAGCTGCATGCCCCACTTTACCGGCACATCTGCCTTTACCACCGCTTTCGTCAATCCGGAATCTGCCTGGAACAGACATGCTCCATAAAAGTCTGATTCGGGCGCCCCATCAGTGAGGAGGTAAGTGTCTACCATCGGACAGCTCCGTGCTGCTTACGGAGTCCGTTTGTGGTGGCCATGTTGTTTTTCGGGTCGGGGAGGCTCTGCGAGTGTGTGGGGGAGTGGGGAGCTGTTCCTCAGCAGGGTGTGCAATGTCCGATTCGCAGCACGGACACTGGGTATCAAAACTGACCTCGGGTCTTGTGGATACTGCTGGATTCTAGCGCATGCAGCACTCTTCCAGCTGAAGGATGTGCACAAAGCCCTTGGAAATTGCACTGCTGCAGCCTTAGAACCTTCCAAGGAGCTGTGTTGCTGAGGGGCATGTGGGTGGGGAATGGGAGGTCAGTGTTGCTGGGGGGAATGGGCATTATGGGCAGTATGTGTTGCTGGGCTAGGGGCAAGCAGTGTTCCTTAACCTCTTCTTGTTTTTCTCCTTCCCAAACGCACCCCATCCCCCGTCCTGCCTTCAGACTGATGACATGGCTTTTACGATGCAACCAATTGATCTTTCTATTCTTTTGGTTGCTACTGGAGCTGAGGAGGAGCAGGTGGAAGAATTGCAGGCCCAGATCTTACCACTTGCAGGAGTAGAGGGGGACGGCCACCAGAGGCAGGAGATGGCAGCCATTTGCCCAGAACGTGGGGCACAGGAGAAGGAGGGAGCGGAAAACCTGGCAGTTCTGCACATGAATGTCGTTTGAACAGATGTCGGACACCATGTGCCACCGATGTCTCCTTTCGGAGGCGGAGCCAGTGCAACACCTTTGCCACTTGTTGCAGGACCTGGCACCTCGGTGGCTGTCAAATTGATGGCCGCTCTGAACTTTTATGCCACTGGCTCCTTCCAGACCCCCAGCGGAGATGTATGTGACATTTCACAATCAGCTGTCCACACCTGAATCATGGTCATCACGGAAGCCCTGTATTCCCGGGCTGGGCAGTACATCAAATTTCACCTGAACCAGGTTCATCAGGAAGCTTGGGCTGCAGGGTTCACGCCCATTGCGGGCCTAATGTGCAGGGGGCGTTCGACTGCACCAACATCGCCCTCAAGGCCTTGCTGCAGAATCCACAAAGATTCATCAATAGAAAGGGGTTCCACTCCCTAAATGTCCAATTGGTTTGTGACCACTAGATGAACATTATGAACACCCTGGCAGCGTGTATGACAGCTTCATTCTGAGGAGCCCAGGTTGCAGCGGTGGCTCATGGATGACAAGGGGCAGCCGCTTTGGACATGGCTGATGATGCCTATGCAGAGGCCTGTGACTGAGGCATAGACCTGGTATAATGAGGCCCATGTAGCCACCCACTCTATAGTGGAGAGGTGCATAGGGCTCCTGAAAATGCAGTTCCAGTGCCTGGATCGCTCTGGCGGGGCCCTACAATACAGCCCCTGATCTCTTCCTGCCTTGTGGTTGTGTGCCCTACACAAACTGACCCAGCAGAGAGGTCCCCTTTTGGAGGAGGATGTGGAGGCTGACCAGCCGGGCATCATTGGGGAGGAGGGCACCCAGCAGGAGGGGGAGGAAGACCATGCCGAGCAATATCACCCAGGCATTGGAGGGCTGGCAGCTCAAAAGAGGCACGTGAGGGCGGCTCGGGAGGCCCTGATCACCAGGTGCTTCGTTAACTAGGGCCTGTGTCTGTGACACGGGTTCCATTTCCCCACCCCCCCCACTTCAAAGTCCTTCTATCTCCTGCAACATCATCACATCAGAGTGGTGGGCCTGGGTACGCTGTGTCAGCAAGTTTCTTTGGCAGGCAGGAGGGTGATGACGACTTGCTAAGCACCATTATGATAGCCTGGTGCAAACTAGTCAGACTCCTACCTGAGCTGCGTATGTACGCTGGCACGTCTGCGTAGTGGGTAAACTGTAGTGGGATCTGTGAACCCCCATACCGGGCCCCAGGGTAGGTGGGGTGGGGAAGGGGAGGGAATCACCCGTGGGTTCTGGGGAACCAATGGCCTCATTTTCTCAGTGACACAGCTGACATCAACATGAAACATCCCTCTAGCAACCGTCAAGGGAAGAGGATTCCTGTTCAAGGCAAATCTGAGACAAATTCAGTCACAGGTGGGTGGTGAAAAAACATTTAATGATTACAATAAAGGTGTTTAAATAATAAATGTTAAGGTGCTTAAAAATCTATGTAACTGGTGCAGCCCTTCACCCATCTTAGTGCAACGACAACTTCCTAACATTACGTGGCCTACCACTATGTCTACGTGTCTCCCCAGAATGTACGTCAGAGGTGGAGGGGGCCAGCTGCCTACCTCGTCCATGATGTGCTTGATGGGTGTCCTCTGGAGGCCTTGGACCTTGAGGACCCTGGCCAGCTTCCAGGTGTCTGGATGTATCCATGATACCCTCTTCGTCCTGCTGCCCCTGAAATGCCCTGGTGTCAGGAAAGGGGGAGTCAGAAGGTGTAGCCACAGTCTCTTGGCTGGAAGGCCCCAGCATAGGCTCAAGCCCTTCCTCCTCCCTTCGGGTTCCAGTGGGTCCCTGGGTCACTCCATGGGATGGCAGTGCTTTTGAAGCTCCAGAAGCTCTGGCGTCACCTGGCCCTGCCAGTCTTGGAGGACCACCTGTATCCTACCCATGGTGGTGGAGCTCTCAGCAATGGCCACCTGAGTTGGGGCTGCAGCAAGTGCCCTCTGAGACTGGGCTATACTCTGCAGCTCCTCAGCCATGACCCTCTGTGACATGTCTACGTGTCTCCCCAGAATGTACGTCAGAGGTGGAGGGGGCCAGCTCCCTACCTCGTCCATGATGTGCCAGGTTTTCCGCTCCCTCCTTCTCCTGTGCCCCACCCTCTGGGCAAATGGCTGCCATCTCCTGCCTCTGGTGGCCATCTCCCTCTACTCCTGCAAGTGGTAAGACCTGGGCCTGCAATTCTTCCACCTGCTCCTCCTCAGCTCCAGTAGCAACCAAAAGAATAGCTGCTGCCATAGCCCGCTGTGTCTCAGTGCTGTCCCGCTTGCTCTTGTGCAATCTCTTGAGCCTCTCAGCCATGGGCTGCAGAATCTCGAAGCCTGTTGAGTCCCTCGGCCATCACTTGGAGCCTGCCACTCCTGGTGAAGATTCTCTGCCTCAGGCACCCCAGAACACCTTTGCAGTGTTGGCCTGGGAACCACGCAAGAGAGGCAATAGCTCGTCAGCCTGAAAGCTTTGGGACTCACCCCAACAGCCTCTCAGTCGGTCCAGTGTGGCGGTCAGCCCTTCCTTCATTCCCTGGCTCTCCATCTCCAGCAGGTGAGGGAGAAGTGATCTCAGAGGCTCAGCATATAGCCTGGGGCCAGCTGAGCCCTCGCCTCCGACAAGCCCCCGTGTGCCAGGGGCCTTGGATGTTCCCTCCTCCACCCGGATGTGTCATGCTCACCACTAAGTGGACCCACCGACATATCAGTATCTGGGATAGTGAGGTGGAAGCTGATGCCAAAACGGTGCCACTCTCGGAGGTCCCTTCCCCCATTTCCTCCGAGGACTTGACCGAGCTGCCTGGAACAGAATGGGGGAGAGCCGCAGTGGGGGCCGAGATGTCAGATGGCCCCGGGGCATCCGGATCTGTTCCTGCAACACAGGACACAAAGTTAATTGCAAAGGAGGGAGAGGAATCCGGGTTGCAAAAAAACTTGATTCACATTTCTCCATTTGAACATAGAACAAAGCACAAAGAATATTACACGACCAAGAACAGGCCGTTTGGCCCTCCAAACCTACAGCGACCAGGCTGCCCATCTGAATTGTAACCCTTTACCCTTCCGGGGACCATATGCCTCTATTCCCATCCCATTCACGTATCTGCAAAGATGCTCCTTAAAGGTCACTATCATATCTACCTCCCCCGACAGCGAGTTCCAGGCACCCATCACCCATGTAAATAAACATGCCTCGTTCATCTTCTTTAAACCTTGCCCCTCGCACCTAAAACCTATGCCCCCTAGAAATTGCCTCAAATTGAGTGTGGAGGATTGACAGGTACTCACTACTTGACTCCAGCCCGTCCATGCCTTCGCTGAGAGCCCGGATGTCCCCTTCCCTGGACAGCTCCAGCACCGCTCTTCAAAGGGGGTGAGGACCTGGAAGTCTAGATCACCACCCCATCTTCGCCCTCTCTCTGGTGTTATGGTTGACCTTCTCCTGTGGGGACAGAAGGAGCCATGAAAGAAATGATGGCGTGACTCCTGCAGAGTATCAGGGGGTGGCCCTCAGAGGGCAAGTGCAGTACTACTCTTGGTGGGGAATGAGGTGCTGGGGATGATTTGGGGGAAGATGCTAGATGGGGTTAATCACTCACCCTTGCTGCCTGGATGAGGTCATTGACCATTTTGTGGCACTGGTTCCCTGTTCTGGGGGCCATTGCACTGCCCAAAGCGACAACTGCCTCCCAGGCCACATTGCCGCCAACCCTCCTGCATCTGCGTCCTGCTGGTGGGGAAGAGGGTATCCCACCTCGCCTCTGCCGCGTTCAGCAGCCTTCCAAGGTCACCTTCAATGAAGTGCGGAGGTGGGAGAGGAATCAGTACCTCTATGATGATTGGGGACAGGGGAGAGAGAGGGAGATGTCACACAGCCATTGGAGATGGGGGCCTTGTGCAGGTGAGTCCCGGGTGAGGGGGTGTGGGATTGATGCACTATCAATTACGACACGAAGACCCCAGTGAGTGAGGGAAACTAATAGGCTTTTATTCACAGAGAACAGGAGCACACCCTTGTAGCTGACCTGGTCTAGACTGAGGCGAGGAGGAGGGACCATCACCTTTATACCCCACTCTGTGTGGAAAGGGAGGAGTCTCAGGTGGAAAGGGAGGAGTCTTGAGCCAGGTGCAGCATGGGTGTGTCCAGGCATATACATGTAGTTACAGTGGTTCACCACATTCACCCCTCCTTTAAAAAAGAGTCCGGTGGGGTGGGTGGAACCATATGTACAGAGGTATGAGAGTATATATATATACGCAAGAGTCACAAGCTGAGGTAAGGCATCGCCCCTTCACAGGTTCAGCCTGTCGGGCGGTTTGACCAGTCGTTGTGACCGCCTCATTACCAGTTGAGGTGTTGCTTCAGATGGCAGGGTGGAACCGCTCGAATCCGCCGTCATCCCTTCTGGTCTGGTCCTGCATGGTGACTCCGGGGGCTCAGGCGAGCTGCGTACAAGGGGCAAAGATATAAGCGGACCTGGTGCTACCTGAACAGAGGGGTTTAGGGATGTGGGGTGGCGGGTCATAGTGGGCTCCAGGGCACCCGCAGGCGCCAGGTCCCGGATAGAGACCATGTCCTCCCGCCCATCGTGGTATGCCACATAGGCATATTGGGGGTTGGCGTGGAGGAGCTGGACCTTTTCAACCAGAGGGTCCGACTTATGGGGTCGTACATGCCTCCGGAGCAGAACGGGGCCTGGGTACGCCAGCCACGACGATAGTGAGATTCCCGATGAGGACTTCCTCGGGAAAGCAAACGTCCGCTCATGGGGGGTGGCATTGGTGGCCGTACACAGGAGGGACCGGATTGAGTGTAGTGCATTGGGGAGGACTTCTTGCCAGCGGGAGACTGAACATAGAACATAGAACAGTACAGCACAGAACAGGCCCTTCGGCCCACGATGTTGTGCCGAGCTTTATCTGAAACCAAGATCAAGCTATCCCACTCCCTATCATCCTGGTGTGCTCCATGTGCCTATCCAATAACTGCTTAAATGTTCCTAAAGTGTCTGACTCCACTATCACTGCAGGCAGTCCATTCCACACCCCAACCACTCTCTGCGTAAAGAACCTACCTCTGATATCCTTCCTGTATCTCCCACCACGAACCCTATAGTTATGCCCCCTTGTAATAGCTCCATCCACCCGAGGAAATAGTCTTTGAACGTTCACTCTATCTATCCCCTTCATCATTTTATAAACCTCTATTCAGTCTCCCCTCAGCCTCCTCCACTCCAGAGAGAACAGCCCTAGCTCCCTCAACCTTTCCTCATAAGACCTACCCTCCAAAGCAGGCAGCATCCTGGTAAATCTCCTCTGCACTCTTTCCAGCGCTTCCACACCCTTCTTATAGTGAGGTGACCAGAACTGCACACAATATTCCAAATGTGGTCACACCAAGGACTGGAAGGCCTTTAGACTGTAGCGCGAGTAAAACGGCCTTCCAGACTGTCGCGTTCTCCCTCTCTACCTGCCCGTTACCCCTGGGGTTGTAGCTGGTAGTCCTACTCGAGGCTATGCCCTTGGAGAGCAGGTACTGACGCAGCTCATCGCTCATGAATGAGGATCCCCGGTCGCTGTGGATGTCGTTAGGGAAACCGAACAGGGTGAAGAGGCCGTGCAGGACCTTGACGACCGTGGTTGAGGTCATGTCCGAGCATGGGATGGCAAAAGGGAATCGGGAGTACTCATCTATAATGTTGAGGAAATAGATGTTGCGGTCAGAAGAAGGAAGGGGCCCTTTGAAATCGACGCTGAGGTATTCAAAGGGGCAGATGGCTTTTATGAGGTGTGCCCGGTCCGGCCAATAGAAGTGCGGCTTACACTCTGCGCAGACCGGGCAGTGTCTGGTTATAGACCGGACGTCCTCAACAGAATAGGGCAGGTTACGGGCCTTAATAAAATGGTAGAGCCTGGTGACCCCCGGGTGACAGAGGTCATTGTGGAGAGTCTGTAGTTGGTTCACCTGCGCGTTGGCACATGTTCCGCGAGACAGGTCGTCCGGAGGCTCATTGAGCTTCCCGGGCCGGTATAAGATATCGCAATTGTAGGTGGAGAGCTCAATCCTCCACCTCAGTATCTTATCATTCTTAATCTTGCCCCTCTGCGCGTTGTTGAACATGAAAGCCACGGAACGTTGGTCCGTGAGCAAGATGGACCATCGGCCAGCTAGGTAGTGGTGCCAGTGTCGCACTGCTTCGACGATGGCCTGAGCCTCCTTCTCGACCGAGGAGTGTCGAATTTCCGAGCCCTGAAGGGTTCGTGAGAAGAAGGCTACGGGTCTGCCCGCCTGGTTGAGGGTGGCGGCCAGGGCGAAGTCAGACACATCACTCTCCACCTGAAAGGGGATTGACTCGTCCACAGCGTGCATCGTGGTTTTGCGATGTCCACTTTGATGCGGTTGAAGGCCGAGCGGGCCTCTACCGACTGGGGAAAAAGGGTGGATTTGATAAGCGGATGGGCCTTATCCGCGTAATTAGGGACCCACTGGGCGTAGTATGAGAAGAAGCCCAGGCATCTCCTCAGTTCTTTAAGAGTGGTGGGGAGGGGAAGTTCTATGAGGGGGCGCATGCGGTCGGGATCGGGGCCGATGACCCCGTTTTCCACCACATATCCCAGGATGTGCGGAAGACACACTTCTTATTATAGGTCAGATTCAGGAGAGCGGCCGTACGGAGGAATTTATTAAGGATGGCGTCATGGTCCTGCTGATCATGGCCGCAGATGGTGACGTTATCCAGGTACGGGAAGGTGGCCCGCAGCTCGTTCTGGTCCACCATTCGGTCCATTTCGCGCTGGAAGACCGAGACCCCATTGGTGACTCTGAAGGGAACCCTAAGAAAGTGGTAGAGGCGGCCATCCGCCTCGAAAGCCGTATATTTGCGGTCCTCCGGGTGGATGGGGAGCTGGTGGGAGGTTGATGGTGGAGAACACCCGGTATTGCGCAATCCGATTGACCATGTCGGATATGTGCGGAAGGGGATACGCATCCAGCTGCGTGTACCGGTTGATGGTCTGACTGTAATCGATGACCATCCGGTGTTTCTCCCCAGTTTTGACCACTACCACCTGCGCTCTCCAGGGGCTGGGGCTAGCCTCAATGATCTCTTCCTTCAGGAGCCGCTGGACCTTGGACCTAATGAAGGTCCTGTCCCCCGCACTGTACCGTCTGCTCTTAGTGGCAATGGGCTTACACTCAGGGGTGAGGTGTTCGAATAGCGGTGGAGGGGTGACTTGGAGGGTTGAAAGGCCGCAGGTGGTGCGCGGTGGGTAATCTAGGAACTGTGGGTTGCAGACGGAGATCGGGGAAAGAGGCCCGTTGTACTGTAACGCGACACTCTTAAGATGGGTCATGAAATCGAGCCCTAAGAGTATGGGAGCGTAGAGGTGTGGGAGCACCAGGAGCTTAAAATTTGTGTACTCGGTCCCCCGAACTGTAAGGGTCACCACACAATACCCGAGGACATCCACGGAGCGGGACTTTGAGGCCAAGGAAATGGTTTATTTGAATGGCCGCACCGAAAGGGCGTAGCGGCACACAGTATCGGGGTGGATGAAGCTCTCCGTACTCCCGCTGTCAAACAAACAATTTCCCACGCAGCCGTTTACCTGTATGCCCATCGTGGACCTGGTGAGCTGATGTGGGCGAGACTGGTCCAGCTGGATCGCTGCCACCGTGGATCCCGGAGAATCATCGGCCGGCATCCAAAATGGGGGCTCCCTTGTCTCGCATGCGGCCGACAGCATCCAAGATGGCGGCCCCCCTTGACTCCCATGCGGCCGATGGCGTCCAAAATGGCAGCTCCCCGGGTTCACACGTGGTCGCTGGCGTCCAACATGGCGGCTCCCTTGAGTCACATGCGGCTGATGGCGTTCGGATTTTCTGTTCCCTCGGGTCGCACGCTGCGCTATTTGGTTTCGAGGCCGACTTCGCCCTGCAGACTTTCGCGTAGTGGCCTTTCTTTCCGCACCCTGAGCAGAACACCTCACCCCCGAGTCCCTCCTCCTCGCCTCAGTCTAGACCAGGTCAGCTACAAGGGTGTGCTCCTGTTCTCTGTGAATAAAAGACTATTAGTTTCCCTCACTCACTGGGGTCTTCGTGTCGTAATTGATAGTGCATCAATTTTATTCATCAATTACGACTCGAAGACCCCAGTGAGTGAGGGAAACTAATAGTCTTTTATTCACAGAGAACTGGAGCACACCCTTGTAGCTGACCTGGTCTAGACTGAGGCGAGGAGGAGGGACCATCACCTTTATACCCCACTCTGGGTGGAAAGGGAGGAGTCTCAGGTGGAAAGGGAGGAGTCTCGGGCCAGGTGCAGCATGGGTGTGTCCAGGCATATGCATGTAGTAACAGTGGTTCACCACAGGGATCACTGCCTGAGATAGGTGGGGGGGGGCGGGGATCTCTCTGCCTGAGATGGGTGGGGGGAGGGGCAGGATCACTCTGGCTGTGATCGGTTGGGGGGGGAGGGCGCTGCCACTCTGCCTGTGATTGGTGGGAGAGGGGACTGCAATTGGTCTGGGTGACGGGAGGGTGGCAATGTCCTTTGGGGCCAGGGGGAGGCATTATCCTGTCTGTTTTGAACTTGTCTTTTGAATTCAGGGGAGGGGAGCAGCATTCTATTACTTTTTTTCTGCACATGAATAGTTGGAGGCGCCGATCGGAGCTGCAGGGTTTTGGGCGCATTAAGCCCTGATGCACTATCAATCACGATACGAGGACTCCAGAGCGTGAGTGAAATAACAGGCTTTTATTCGCAAAGAACAGGAGCACACCCTTGTAGCTGACCTGGTCCAGACTGAGGCGAGGAAGAGGAACCATCACCTTTATACCTTACTCTGGTGGAAAGGGAGGAGTCTCAGGTGGAAAGGGAGGAGTCTCGGGCCAGGTGCAGCATGGGTGTGTCCAGGCATACACATGTAGTTACAGTGGGTCACCACAAGCCCCACCCACAGGCTTCTGCAGCGAGATTCGGAATTGCTGATATTTTTGCAGGCAGAGTGTATATGGGGGGGGCCTCAAAATGGATCTGAAACACTCCCAGTTTCAAGTCTGCCCAGCGCTTAGAATAAAAATGGTAAAATAGCAGCCTTAGTGTCCCAAGATGTGTAGGTTAGGGAGATTACTTGGGGTTACAGGATTCGGGCGTGGGTGGGATGCTGTGTCAGAGAGTCAGTGTAGACGCGATGAGTTGAATGGCTTCCTGCACTCTAGGATTCTATAATTTCTATGATTTTTTTCAAATGTAGAGGAAGTTATTCAAATTTACAAAGCTTTAGTTATTGCTTAATTTTTGAACCAATAAGTTCCATTTAAAGCTTTTATAGACACTTTGCATTTTCTAAAATCGTTGATAGTAATATTGAAAGAATCACTCCCCGTTCTCCAGCATGATCTTTAGGACTAATATAATTTCTATGCCCTTCCCACACACCCTTGTGTATTCTTCTCTTCTAAATATTTATTCTTTTATTAAATTATTTTTTTTGTTGGTTTCGCTCAGTTGGCTGGACAGCTGGTTAGTGATACAGAACAATGCCAAATATGTGGTTTCAATTACCGTACCCGCTGAGGTTATTCATCAAGGCCCATCTTCTCAACCTTGCCCCTGGCCTGAAGTGTGGTGATCCTCAGGTTAAATCACCACCAGTCAGTTCTCCCCCTCAAAGGGGAAAGCAGCCTATGGTCATCTGGGACTCTGGCAACTTTACCTTTACCAATGGCCAATGCCTCCAATAATCGCTCTTGTCTAAGATCCTGTTCCCTTTTAACTTTGAGCTGGACTGAGTTCTTGTATTAAGGTAACTGAACTCAGTCAATGACTACAACTAGTTTCAGTATCCCCTTGGCTTAGGAGGAAATTCACCCAGCATGGCTACTCCTGAACACCATTCTGTGGCTTGAATCTTTTGCATGGCAGGGTCTCACTTCCTGCCATCCAAAGAGTTGACTGGAAACATGTCCCTGGTGACTCCGAGTGCCCAGCAGCCATTTCACGCTCAAATGAGTGTTAAGTGGTTCCAAGCAGGACTTCCGCCCTTCCCTCGGGAGGAAGTCCCGCCTTAGAAAGCTGCCAGCCAATCTGATTAGCCGACAGTTCTCCAGTCCCTGTAATGAGAATGCTGCAATGAGTAGAAGAAGAAATGGAAGAGGACACCTAAGGCTAAGTCTGGGCACTGCAGGTCCAGGTATGTTCAAGAAGCCCCAGAGCAAAGACAGTAGGGAAGATCTGGAGGTGATCTAGGTCACAGGTGAGAGGTCAGGGTGATGGGCGGTGGGGGGAGGGACGTCTAGAGGCCACTGGACCTTAAGGGGGTCTTCTGATGAAGGTTTCCTGCCTGGGATCCAAGTCTGTTTAATTTTGGCAGATTTCAAACTTCACCATTGGGTAACTTGAGTTCAATGCCAGCATAAAAATTGAGGCTGGGCAGGAAAAGGCCCTTAAGTGGTCAATAAATGGAGATTATGGGCCTCAGTTGGGGTAAGGGCGAGTTTTCCATCCAAGGCCTTGTCTGTCCCAATGTAAAATTGTTGTATGGTTGGGGCAGGCTGGAACCAGCAGGAATCCTGTCCCTCCAATTCCACATTCCCCAGCTCTCCCCATTGTCTAAATACCAGGTCAGTAGAGGAGCTTAAAATTCTGGCCAATGAACTGCTACTTATGTTAGCCTAAGTGATTATCAGGCAAAGGCTGGGTTGGTTGTAATGTTCTATATAACTGAATGGTGGGCTAATGCTCACTGTTTATCCCACAGCTGGGAAGAATACTGGCCCTCTTGGACATCTATGCTCGTTACCATCTGCTGCTTCAGGAAAGATGAAGAAAAACATGGTGATTCATTTTAAAGTACTGGAAAATTAATTGTGAATTTACTAACTTGTTTCTTAGCTCATATTTCTTTATAGGGCTGCCCTGAAGGCTTCTGAATTAATCACTTAGCATAGCTTACCATTTGTCAGTGAAATAAAAATCCTTAACTTTTTGATGTTCTTTGCCACATTGACTATTATTCCACTAGTCCGTACGATATAAAATGGTCCTGATATATTGTTTATTAATGTAGCTGCAGGTAGTGCTAAGGAAACCATATCTTCACAAACTGTATTTTTGTTTTAAAACTTGGAAGAATGTTGCATCATTTGGTCACTTGTTTATTTTACAAAAAAAGTCATAAGTTCACTTTTGGAACGGGAGGCTGTTCCAAGAAATCAGCTGACCAGCATGGCACTTGATGGGAGGGGAAGAGCTATTTGCTTGTTCGCACAGCAATTATTTTAATTGATGGAGGAAATAAACTAGTTAAAAGGCCAAGGCCAATGAGTTACTGGAAATCATATGATAGAGATGAGTTTTTATGTTTTGAACTTGTCTTTTGAATTCAGTTGGGACTGAACTGAATCTGCCCACCTCGCATTCTCCTTGCCTAAAATAGAGAGATTAACAGCAAGGAACCTTCATCTCAGTGGGACGTGTCTGTCATGGGGAAACGGGAGAGGCTAAGAGAAGAAGGATTGATCCGGCTCTATTCTCCTCCAGGCCTCTACTGGGACTACCAATTTGTTTGCACACAAGGGAACTCCAGATCGACAGTGCTAAAACCCTGCAAACATTATCCTTTTTTAAAAAGTCTACTCTTTACCTGCCGATATCTGCAGAGACTCCTACTGTTTGTCATCGGTGTGTGTGTATATATATCCATGTGCTGGGGCATTTTAAAAGGTGGACACGGTGGACAGAGTACCCTTCGTCGTCCAGTACTTCCCTGGAGCGGAGAAGCTACGGCATCTCCTCCGGAGCCTTCAACATGCCATTGATGAAGACGAACATCCGCCAAGGCCATCCCCACACCCCACTTCTTGCCTTCAAACAACCGCACAACCTCAAACAGACCATTGTCCGCAGCAAACTACCCAGCCTTCAGGAGAACAGTGACCACGACACCACACAACCCTGCCACAGCAATCTCTGCAAGACGTGCCAGATCATCGACACGGATGCCATCATCTCACGTGAGAACACCATCTACCAAGTACACGGTACATACTCTTGCAACTCGGCCAACGTTGTCTACCTGATACGTTGCAGGAAAGGATGTCCCGAGGCATGGTACATTGGGGAAACCATGCAGACGCTACGACAACGGATGAATGAACACCGCTCGACAAACACCAGGCAAGACTGTTCTCTTCCTGTGGGGGAGCACTTCAGCGGTCACGGGCATTCAGCCTCTGATCTTTGGGTAAGCGTTCTCCAAGGCGGCCTTCACGACACATGACAGTGCAGAGTCGCTGAGCAGAAACTGATAGCCAAGTTCCGCACACATGAGGATGGCCTAAACCGGGATGTTGGGTTTATGTCACACTATCAGTAACCCCCACAGCTTGCCTCCTGGACTTGCAGAATCTCATTGGCTGTCCTGTCTGGAGGCAATACACATTTCTTTAACCTGTGCCTAATGCTCCCTCCACTCACATTGTCTGTATCTTTAAGACCTGATCAGCTGTAAAGATTCGCATTCTAATCAGTATTCTGTAACTTGATTTTGTGTCTCTGTGTGCCCTGTTTGAGAGCAGATATCCACTCCATCTGCCGAAGGAGCAGCACTCCGAAAGCTAATGGCATTTGCTAGCAAATAAACCTGTTGGACTTTAACCTGGTGTTGTTAAAACTCTGACTGCATTTTAAAAGGGACAGGTAGTTATACTTCCAGATTGGTTGAGAGAGCTAGGTCTTTTCTCCTTGGAGAGGCGAAGGACGAGAGGTGACCTGATAGAGGTGTATAAGATGTTGAGGGGTTGATGCGCTACTCAAACACGAGGCCTGAAGCTCAGTGAATGTAAGGCTTTTATTTACTGTAATGAAGCTGCCAGAACCCATATACACCATCCCAGACTGAAGGGGTCCCGGCCAGAGCAGGGACTCTTATACCTCTCCCAGGAGGCGGAGCCCGACTGGGATGGGCCACAACACTATCATACAAAGGTGTAACAACCCCACCCCAACCCCAACAGCAACAATAGCACAACTCAACAACAACACATGTACATCCTTGCAGTACTGGCCAGCCCCTGGCTCAGTACTATCCAGTGGGAACCAACGATGGTTCACCACATTCACCCCTCCTTTGAGAACAAAGGCCGGCGGGGTACAAAAACAGAATAAAGTGTCAGCAGTCTATAAGTTCAGACGGTCAGGGGGACCGCACCGTCGTTGTGACCTCCTCAATACCGGCGGTGACACCGGAGTAGGCACTTGCAGTGGCGTTCTCCCCAAGGCGGCGTCCAGCTGTTCTTCCACGGACTCACAGGCCGGTTGACCCTGAGGTGACAGTAGTCCATGGGATCCTGACACGCCCTGCGGTGGCGACCATCTTCTGGGCTCAGGCAAGCTGTACATGGGAGTTAAATGGTTAAGCAATGGTCCCGTTGCTGCCCGCGCCGTGTCCGGGGAAGAAACAAGAGATAAAGGGTTTGTTACAGGGGGTATGGGAGCGACAGGGGTTGCTACGTCCCCTGCTGGCGCCCGTCAGGGTATGCCACATAGGCATACTGAGGGTTGGCGTGGAGGAGATGGACCTGTTCGACCAACGGGTCGGACTTGCGGGCCCTTACATGTCGCCGCAGGAGGACGGGTCCTGAGTACGTCAACCAAGACGGTAATGAGGTCCCCGAGGAAGACTTCCGAGGGAATGAGAACATCCTCTCGTGGGGAGTAGCATTGGTTGCCGTACACAGGAGGGAGCGAATAGAATGGAGCGCATCAGGGAGCACCTCTTGCCAACGGGAGACTGGAAGACCTTTTGACTTCAACGCCAGTAAGACAGCCTTCCAGACTGTAGCATTCTCGCGTTCCACCTGGCCATTACCCCTAGGGTTGTAGCTCGTGGTCCTACTAGAGGCAATCCCGTAGGAGAGCAGGAATTGCCTCAAGTCATCGCTCATGAACGACGAGCCCCTGTCGCTATGGATGTAGCCGGGGTACCCGAACAGGGTAAAGAGATCACGGAATGCCTTGATTACCGTGGCAGCAGATGTATCAGAGCAGGGAACAACAAAAGGGAACCGAGAGTACTCGTCAATGATATTGAGGAAGTACACATTCCGATCTGTTGAGCGAAGCGGGCCCTTAAAATCGACACTCAGTCTCTCGAAGGGATGAGTGGCCTTGACCAAATGTGCCCGGTCAGGTCGGTAAAAGTGCGGTTTGCATTCCGCGCAAACCCGACAGCTCCTTGTTACTGACCTGACGTCCTCCACCGAGTAAGGCAGGTTGCGGGCTTTTATCAAGTGGTAGAGCCGAGTGACCCCAGGATGGCACAGATCATTATGGAAGGCGTGCAAACGGTCCTCCTGTATACTAGCGCATGTTCCACGCGAGAGGGCATCCGAGGGCTCATTGAGTTTCCCTGGACGATACATGATGTCGTAGTTATAGGTGGAGAGTTCAATTCTCCACCGCAAGATCTTGTCATTCTTGATCTTGCCCCTCTGCGTGTTGTTAAACATGAACGCCACGGACCGCTGGTCCGTGACCAGGGTGAACCGTTTTCCTGCCAAGTAATGGCGCCAGTGCCTGACGGCCTCCACAATGGCCTGGGCCTCCTTTTCCACCACTGAATGCCGAATTTCGGGGCCTTGGAGGGTGCGGGGAAAAAATGCAACGGGCCTGCCCGCCTGGTTAAGTGTGGCGGCCAGGGCGAAATCAGATGCATCGCTCTCCACCTGAAAGGGGATGGACTCGTCTACAGCGTGCATCGTAGCTTTCGCGATGTCGGCTTTCAATTTATCGAAGGCCAATCGGGCCTCTGGCGTTAAGGGAAAAGTCGTGGACTTAATGAGCGGACGGGCTTTATCCGCGTAGTTGGGAACCCACTGCGCATAATAAGAGAAGAAGCCTAGGCATCTTCTCAGTGCTTTTCCACTAGCGGGCAAGGGAAGTTCAGAAAGGGGGTGCATACGGTCTGGATCAGGGCCAATGACCCCGTTTTCCACCACGTATCCTAGGATGGCTAAACGGTGCGTACGAAACACACACTTCTCCCTGTTGTAGGTCAAGTTCAGGCGAGATGCAGTGCGTAGGAGGTTCAGGAGATTCGTGTCGTGGTCCTGCTGGTCATGGCCGCAGATGGTGACATTATCCAGGTATGGGAAGGTAGCCCGCAGCCCGTTCTGGTCCACCATTCGGTCCATAGCATGCTGGAAGACCGAGACCCCATTGGTGACACCAAAGGGAACCCTGAGAAAGTGATACAAGCGACCATCCGCCTCAAAAGCCGTGTATTGTCGGTCCTCTGGGCGAATGTGGAGTTGGTGGTAGGCAGACTTGAGGTCTATGGTGGAGAACACCCGGTACTGCGCAATCTGATTGACCATATCAGATATGCACGGGACGGGATACGCATCCAGCTGCGTATATCGGTTAATGGTCTGACTGTAGTCAATGACCATCCGGGGTTTGTTCCCGCTCTTGACCACCACGACCTGCGCTCTCCACGGACGAGCGCTAGGTTGTATGATCCTTTCTTTGAGGAGCCGCTGAACCTCAGATCTAATGAAGATCCAATCCTCAGCGCCGTAACGCCTACTTTTAGTCGTGATGGGCTTGCAGCCTGGCACAAGATTCTGGAACAAGGAGGGTGTGGTGATCTTCAGCGTTGAGAGGCTGCGGGCGGGGCGCGTTGGGCAATTTGGAGGCTGCTGCTGTTTTCCCACTGCCAGTGAAGGGAGTGGCCCACCGTACTGTAGGATTACACTCCTCAAGTGGACCATGAAGTTTAGTCCGAGAAGTATTGGCGCGCAAAGATACGGCAACACAAGGAGCTTGAAACGCTCGTAAACTGTGCCTTGCACCTTCAAGGTTACCACGCAACTCCCCAGCACGGCAACAGACCAGGACCTTGATGCCATAGAGATTGTCTGTTTGGCAGGTTGAATCTGGAGTCCACACCGCTTCACAGTGTCAGGGTGGATAAAGCTCTCAGTGCTCCCGCTGTCAAACAGACAATAAATCACGTGGTCATTTACCTGGATATTCATCATAGGTTTGTCAAGTCTATGAGGCTTGGCCTGGTCCAGGATGATTGACGCCACCGTTGGTTCATGAGCGCCACTGCAGGCTGCTGAAATCGATGAGGAGGACCCCTGCTGGTCGTTCGTGGTCAGTGTCGACCAACATGGCTGCCCCCATGAGTCGCACGTGGGTGAGGGCGCCAAATTCAGCGACCCCTGGTGGTCATCCTCCTCCGACTCCGTCGACCGTAATGGCGTCGTCCTGGTCTCGCACGTGGATGAACCCCGCGATGACTTCGACGACGAAGACCCGAGCTCTGAAGAATCGCAGGCCGCACTGCCGTTCCTGGGTTTAGATCGGCACACTTTTGAATAGTGCCCTTTTTTATTGCATGCGGTGCACAACACAGCTTTAGTGGGACACCGTTGCCGAGTATGCTTCGCTCCCCCACAGAAATAGCACCGCGGGCCGCCCGGGGCTGCTGCCGTCGTCTGACCCGAGTGTGAGCACGCCATTACGCTGCATTTCGAACCCGAGGGACGAGGAGGGATTAGCGACTGCTCCTGCCACGTTGTCTCCACATGGTCCTCCGGATATAATACAAAGCTTATGGAGGCCGTCTCGAGCATCTCTGCTAACTCGATGGCCTGGGTAAGATTAAGGTTACCCTTCTCCAACAGTTTAAGTCGAATGTATTACGATCCGACCCCGGCCACAAACGCATCTGGGGCGAGGTCGTACATGCTCTGCTCAGCCGACACAGCTTTGCAGTCACAGCCCCTGGCTAGCTGTAGGAGCTCATTCGCATATTCCTCCATCGTTTCGCCAGACTGCCGTCGTCGAGTGGCTAGGAGGTAACGAGCGTGTATCTCATTGGGTGGTTTGATATAGCGCTTCTTCATAAGCTCGAGAGCCTTAGTATAATCGGTGGCTGCACGGATCGCGAGGTAGACAGTGTCGCTTACCCTCGCATGGAGGACCCGGAGCTTGTCATCATCTGTGGTGACCGCTGCGGAGGCTGCCAGGTAGTCTTCGAAACACTTCAGCCAGTGGTCGAAGGTGTTAGAAGCGCCCACCGCACGTGGATCTAGCGTAAGGCGTTCCGGCTTCAGAATTTGCTCCATACTCTCTCTTTTTTTCTTTTCGACGAGAGTTTAACGACAGTAAATAAAATTGATGCGCTACTCAAACACGAGGCCTGAAGCTCAGTAAATGAAAGGCTTTTATTTACTGTAATGAAACTGCCAGAACCCATATACACCATCCCAGACTGAAGGGGTCCCAGCCAGAGCAGGGACTCTTATACCTCTCCCAGGAGGCGGAGCCCGACTGGGATGCGCCACAACACTACAGCACAAAGGTGCAACAACCCCACCCCAACCCCAACAGCAACAATAGCACAACCCAACAACAACACATGTACATCCTTGCAGTACTGGCCAGCCCCTGGCTCAGTACTATCCAGTGGGAACCAACGATGGTTCACCACAGGGGTATTGATAGAGTGGATTCTCAGAGGCTTTTACCCAGGGCTGAAATGATTGCCACAAGAGGTCACAGGTTTAGGGTGCTGGGGAGTAGGTACAGAGGAGATGTTAGGGGTAGGTTTTCACTCGGAGGATGGTGGGTGCGTGGAATCGGCTGCCGGTAGTGGTGGTGGAGGCGGATTCGATAGGGTCTTTTAAGAGACTTTTGGATAAGTTCATGGAAGCTAGTAAGATAGAGGGTTATAGGTAAGCCTAGTAGGTAGGGACATGTTCAGCGCAACTTGTGGGCCGAAGGGCCTGTTTGTGCTGTAGCTTTTCTATGTTCTATTACAATTGTGTGCTAACCAGTTCTTGCAACTTGTTTTAAAAAAGTTTGTTTTATAATAAATCAATCATTTTCAGTTTATTGAAAGAAGCCTGGTTAAAATCTTTTATTCTGGGTCTAACAGTAGTGAAAATAGATAATTGGCAATTTTGGTGAGTAAATTAAACATTTAAACTAATAGTGTGACCTGCAGAGTACTGGAGCTCGATAAACTCTGCACTCCTTCCATTCCCGTCGTAATATTGGGCTGCAGTTACTGTGCATCACAATATTCCAAACACTCGCTTCAGTCATTCAGACAGTGCTTAAAATGAGGTAGCCAGACAGCATGGCACCAGGCTTGAACACCTCAGTCACTAAATGAAGGTTATGTGACTAAGGTCATGTCTCCAGCAAAGCCCCTGGGAAACGACTAGCAGGAAATATTCAGGCAATTTTTCTTTAAAAAGGCGAGCAGAAAAATGAACTAAAAGCTGGATTGATGAGTGTCTGCCTCAGTTGACTTCAGTGCTCTGGGTTGGCAAGCAAACAGTCGCACCTTTTATCACTATCCAACAACCCTCGCTTGAAGTGAACATGCAGAGGATTCGGATGAGGGCAGTGTGAGGCCTTCCTGCTGACAAATGACTACCAACATTCACTATGCAACAGTTGCGCTTTGGTGTAGCTTGGGAGGGGGAGTATCAAATGGGCAAAATTCTTGTGTGTTCAGAAGCCAGCTCCAACCTTCTGACTTCCAGGTTCATTGAGCAGAACTAGGAATGACAACCCAGGCCTGGGTGTTGGTATTTTAAATACATTAATGAAACAGGAAGTCTCAGATAAAACCAACTTTGCAGGTTTAACTATGACCTGCTGGGTAATCTTGTCCTTGAGAAATCCCGCAGAGGTGAGGACAGCCCCAGGAATAAGACGTGTCTTTGCAGCACTGCTTGTGGGCCAGAGGAGTAGAAGCACATCTTCTCAGTGTCACTCCTCCCCCACAACCAACTCACACATAACATAATGGCCCTTGGAGCCAGGGATCAGACTGCGTTCAGTGGCAGACTTACACGGATCAAGAACCAGATCTCCCTCACTGGGAGTCAGACCCCAGGCCCCCCACACACACCCTTCAACCCCAGGGGACTGGATGATTGGACACCTCACCGTCGCTCCCACTTCTGGGTTTGGAATTGGACTATCTCAATCAATTAGCCAACTGAGCTAACCGGCCCCCAATATAGACATATATATGCTAACTATATTCATTTGGTCTACCTGGTCTTGAGGCTTGCCCGATTGGAAGCTAAACCCGTCAATGAGGCTGACTTCCAGCCTGGGCCAAAATACATTTGTGGTTAAAATTGCCTAGCATGCAGCAACACCAAATATCCAGGACTGTCTCCTCCTCGCACATCAGCAGATGAAAATTCCCCTGTGACGTCTACTTGCTGGTTTATGTTAAATCTGACCATGTATACACGATTCTGCCCTTTAATATATCTCCTTAATCAGGAAAGTGGACACCACAATATTTGCCCACATCGACAAGGAACAGTACGAAGGAGTATGATTGTATGAAAATGTGAATTAATGAGAATGTGTGTGTTTCACATTTAGTTTTTGTCAGCGGTGGTTTGTCATAGCCTTGCACTCTCAGGTGCAGGTCAAAGAGGCAAGTCTATCTCGACCAGAACAGGAATTGAGCCCATACTGTTCATGTGACTCTGAACTATGTGTCTGCCTCTTCTGCTCCTTCAGCTTTTCATTTCATTGTGTCAGTATCACAGGCCAATATCTGTGATCCACCAATGATTTATATAGGTAGTGCTAGATAGAACAAGCATGACCTGCTGAGATGATAGTCCTGATAATGAAAACTTTTAAATGGAAATAATCTAAAGATGCGTCTTGAAGATTTTAAGAGATGGGACTGTGACTATTTCCTTTGGCAGCTTGCTCCATTGTGGGATTGTCCTTGAAGAAAAATAGTTGATACAGTGTCCTGGAAACAAATAGGGTGGAATTCTCCCCCAAAAAATTCTGTATCGAATTTGTGTAAAAACTGGAGTAAATCCCACTGGTTTTCTCAGCAGAATTTTCAAAATGAATCTTCCATACTCTGTGCATCACAAAGTGTCTTAGTGTGAATCACACTGAAAATTTGTGGGTGGGGTCCATTCCCCTTGAGAGGCTGACAGCATAGTGCTGGGGGGGTCACTGCGCATGCGCTGATCTGTCAGCGCTGAGATTGGCGCATGGGCAGTGGCCCTGCACAGTCGACCACCCGATTGCTGACCAGCTCTGCGACCCAGCATTGCTACCCCTCCGACCGCCCCCCCCCAACCCCCAAGGCCCCCTGGATGTATCTGCACCCCTCGGTAGTCCTGATTTCCTTTCCAACCACATTCCCACCAATTCCCTCCCAGAGGCCCATCCCCTTGGCACTGCTCGATGCCTGGCTTCCTTGGGCATTGCCACTTTGCCTCTTGGGCAGTGCCAGGGATCCAGACTGGCACTGCTACACTGGCAATGCCCAGGGACACCCCCTCACCTCCTGGGGGGGGGGCCCTCGATGGCTTCCTTCCATTCCAGCGGGGTCAGGCTACCAGCTCCCAGTTAGTGGGGAGTTGTTGTCAACCCCGCTGGAGTGAAACACTCCTGGGGCGGGCGGGGATGCTAGTAGGTTTGGAGATTTCAGTCCCGGGCCCTCTAATAGGATGCAAATCGTAATTTAAATAAATTATACAGCACCGCGCCGATTTCTAGCGCGGAGCTGACGATGCTGGAAATCTGGCACCCGGAGACTTGCGGAGGCCATGGCATCCAGCGGGAAACCCGCTAAATGGCTTCCACTTGTGTCTCCAGGCCCATTGTGCTGCCAAAGCAGCACAGCAGGCTGGGGGCATCACCCCCATCACCTTTGTGGTTTGTGTGGATTATTACCTCATGTTTTGTTATTGCTGTAGGGACTGTTTCTGTCAATTCCCACCATCCATTCCATATTTTACAGAACATGGTTAATCTATTTTTTTGTTGTAATGATTTCCATTCCAAATCAAGGATGTAACATCGATGTGACAAGGATGTGAATCGGCATTTCCCATACCGATTTCATCCAGAATGTTTTTTGATTACTTCAATCTATCTCAATCAATTAGTCAACTGAGCTAACCAGCCCCTGGTATAGACATATATATTCAAACAAATTTATTTATGTGTAGTCACATGCACACATTTGAAATCACTCAATACTTTTCTTTGTAACACTTAGTTTTGAATCAGCTTTTCATGTCCGATTACAAATCTCCCAAACTTTCAAAACATTCTGCTGGTATTTTCTTTTTTGGAGTGAATGTCTTTCGTTCTGTTTGTGTAACTTATATTGCATTCTTTGCCAATTCTGTCACAAGATGTGTACCCGTCTGTGAATTACTGGGTGAATGATGAACCATTTGCTGTTTGTGTGCAGCTGTAAGATTTCAGTAAGGTTATAGATAGGCTCCAGTGAGCACGAGGTTGAATTAATGAACTCCAATATGGCTATTATGAAGGCGGCACAGTGGTTAGCATTGCTGCCTCACAGTGCCAGGGACCCAGGCTCGATTCCCAGCTCAGGTCACTGTCTGTGCAGAGTCTGCATGTTCTCCCCGTGTGGGTTTCTTCTGGGTGCTCTGGTTTTCTCCCACAGTCCAAAAGACATGCTGATTAGGTTGATTGGCTATGCTAAATTTTCCTTCAGTGCTACCTGAACTGGTGCCGGAATGTGGCGACTAGGGGATTTTCACAGTAACTTCATTGCAGTGTTAATGTAAGCCTACTTGTGACTAATAAATAAACTTTGCTTTATAAAAGCTGGTTAATCAGAAACTATGATTTCTATTTTTATAAACATTTCTGAATGTCCATAACATAGGAGAGATGAAACCAACGGTGAATTACAACAGTCTTGTGTTGGATTGTGGTTGACACATAGGTCTTTGCTGTTATACTGATTGAATGACCAATTCCACTTTCTACTGTGTTAAGGGAACAGGAGTTTGAGCAATTCATCCATGTTCACAGTAAATGTGCTTTCACCAAAACGTTTGACCAAAAATTGGGTAATTTAGGGAGGCTATAAATAAAAGCTGGAATGTGAAATGATTGCACAAAGTAAATACAGATGAGGAAGGCCATCTGACCCGTGGTAAATCATTCATTCAGAAAGACCCTCCAGTCTTCCCATTACATCATGCAATTGCTTGTTAAATTATTCCAGGGTTTAGCCTACACTACCCTATCTGGGGCCCATTCTATGTGTTGGTCACTGTCACACATTTGGTTTTTCCACACAGGCTATATTCTCAGGTTCAGCATCACTTACTACTAGCCCATGATCGTCAAAATCCAAGTAAATCAAAATGAGACCCAAAGTATCCTTACTCTATACATCAACGACTGGAATATATTCTGTGCTGCCATGCGATTCTCCTCAAAAAGCTGGCTGAATATATTTTCTATTAGACTGAGAATCTGACTTTAAATTAACAAGAAATTATATTTAAAGAGAAATGGACAGCACACGGCCTCAGACATTGAGCCAATCGCTTCACTAGTTCGCTGCAGGATTTTCAGGCCCCACTGAGGCTGGGAACAGAGGCAAAAGCAACCCAAAAATACTGGTGCCAACCAGCATGTCGGTACCTGTATCCCAATCCTGTTAATGGCACTGGTCATTGAGCTCCGGTAGATTAGGCGCCAATATGGCTACCCACCACCATGAGATAAGCAGCCAATCAGAATTATAAAAGCCTTGTTAAAAGGAGGTAGACTAGACATTTCCATTCTCTGAACACAATTTGGGGCAGTGTAATTCCTTGGCTAGTACTCACCAGTATGCAGAGAGGCCCTCCTACCTGTCTGTGTGCCCGAGCAGTTAAAGGTCACCCTAAAAAGGGATTTTCCCTCCATAGTGGTGGTCTGGCCGCTAAACCTCTTAAAAGGTTGGTGAGAGGGGATGTCCACGTTGAAGCATACCACATCTCCTGGTTCTCCTTTATCCATTCTGCTTGTTACTTCCTACCACTAATCTTTGCAGCATTGTACATACTTTTGTTCAATTTGATGGCATCTTTAACTTCCTTATTTAGCCTCAGATGATGCATCCATGTCGGAGACTTTCTTTCTCAATGGAATATTTGGAAGTTATGAAACATTTCCTTGAAGGTTTGATACTGCTTCTCTACTGTCATACATTTTAACTTATTTTCCCCCTCCACTTTAGCTAACTCTGTCTTTTTTTGCTCTTGGATGGAATGTGGGCACCATTGGCAAGGTCAGCATTTGTTGCCCATCTCTAATTGGCCTTGAACTGAATGACTTGCTAAGCGATTTCAAAATCAACATTACTCTGGGTTGGCGTCACGTGTAGACCAGACCAGGTAAGGATGGCAGATTTCCTTCCCTCAAGGTCATTAATAGAAACATAGGAGCAGAAGGAATTCATTTGGCCCTTTGAGCCTGCTCTGCCATTCATTATGATCATGGCTGATCATCCAACTCAATAAGCCTAATCTTGCTTTTCTCCCATAACATTTGATCCCATTCGCCACAAGTGCTTTTTCTAGCTGCCTCTTGAATACATTCAATGTTTTGGCATCAACTACTTCCTGTGGTAATGAATTCCACAGGCTCACCACAATCAGTAAGGCTAGGCAACAACACCTCCTCCATGATCGTCCTCAACACTGGTGCCCCACAAGGCTGTGTTCTCAGCCCCGTACTATACTCCTTATACACCTATTATTGTGTGGCTAAATTCCCCTCCAATTTGATTTTCAAGTCTGCTGACGACACATCGTAGTGGGTCGGATCTCAAACAATGACGAGACAGAGTACAGGAATGAGATAGAGAATCTGGTGAACTGGAGCAGCAACAATAATCTCTCCCTCAATGTCAACAAAATGAAGGAGATTGTCATCGACTTCAGGAAGCATAAAGGAGAACATGCCCCTGTCTACATCAACGAGGGACGAAAGGGTTGAGAGCTTCAAGTTTTTAGGTGTCCAGAACACCAACCACCTGTCCTGGTCCCCCCATGCCGACACTATAGTTAAAAAAGCCCACCAACGCCTCTACTTTCTCAGAAGACTAAGGAAATTTGGCATGTCAGCTACGACTCTCACCAACCTTTACAGATGCACCATAGAAAGCATTCTTTCTGGTTGTATCACAGCTTGGTATGGCTCCTACTCTGCCCAAGACTGCAAGAAACTACAAAAGGTCGTGAATGTAGCCCAATCCATCACACAAACCAGCCTCCCAGCCATTGACTCTGTCTACACTTCCCGCTGCCTCGGCAAAGCAGCTGGCATAATTAAGGACCCCACACATCCCGGACATTCTCTCTTCCACTTTCTTCCTTCGGGAAAAAGATACAAAATTCTGAGGTCACGTACCAACCAACTCAAGAACAGCTTCTTCCCTGCTGCTGTCAGACTTTTGAATGGACCTACCTTGCATTAAGTTGATGTTTCTCTGCACCCTAGCTATGACTGTAACACTACATTCTGCACTCTCTCGTTTCCTTCTCTATGAATGGTATGTTTTGTCTATATAGCGTGCAAGAAACAATACTTTTCACTGTATGTTAATACATGTGACAATAATAAATCAAATCAAATCAAATCTTTGGGTGAAGAAATGTCTCCTCACCTCCATCCTAAGTGGTCTACCCTGAATCCTCAGACTGTGACCCTGGTTCTGGACTCCGCCATCATCGGGAATATCCAGCCTGCATCTACCCTGTCTCGTTCTGTTAGAATTTTATAAGTCTTCATGCGGTTCCCCCTCATTCGTCTGAACTCCAGTGAAAACAATCCGAACGTAGTCAATCTCTCCTCATATATCAGCCCCGCCATCCCTAGAATCAGCCTGGTAAACCTTCGCTGCACTCCCTCAAGAGCAAGAGCATCCTTCCTCAGAAAGTGGAGACCAAAACTGCACACAATACTCTAGGTGTGGCCTCACCAAGGCCCTGTATAATTGCAACAACATATCCTTGCTCTTGTACTCGAAACCACTCACAATGAAGGTCAACATTCCATTTGCCTTCTTTACCGCCTGCCACACCTGCATGTTTACCTTCAGTGACTGGTGCACAAGGACATCCAGGTCCCACTGCGCATTCCCCTCTCCCAATTTACAGCCATTCAGGTAGTAATCTGCCTTCTTATTTTTGCTTCCAAAGCGAATAACCTCACACTTATCCAAATTATACTGCATCTGCCATTGATTCGCCCACTCACCCAACCTGTCCAGATCATTCTGAAGGATCTCTGCATCCTCATCACAGTTCAACCTTCTCCCCAACTTGGTATCATCTGCAAACTTTGAGATGTTACATTTTGTTCCCTCATCTAAATCATTAATATATATTGTGAATAGCTGGGGTCCCAGCACCAATCCCTGTGGCACCCCACTAGTTATTGCCTGACAATTTGAAAAGCACCCATTAATTCCTACTCTTTGTTTCCTCTCTGTCAACCAGTTTTCTATCCATCTCAATACAACTCCCCCAATCCCATGCACTTTAATCTTGCACGATAATCTCTTATGTGGGACTTTGTCAAATGCTTTCTGAAAGTCCAAATATATTACATCGACTGGTCCCCCTTGTCACTCCACTAGTTACATCTTCAAAGAATTCCAACCGATTTCTGAAGCATGAAACATGCTGACTCTGCCTGATCCTGCCACTGCTTTGTAAATGCTCTGCTGTAAAGTCCTTGATAGTGGATTCGAGAATTTTCCCCACTACCAATATTAAGCTTATTGGTCTATAATTCCATTTACTCTCTACCTCTCTTTTTGAATATTGGAGTGACATTAGCTACCCTCCAATCTGAGTCTTGTTCCCAAGTTTTGGCCTCTTGTGCCACCATACTATCAATTCATCTATTTTGTTATGAATGCTGTGTTCATTCAGATCCTTTAATTCAGTCTTTTTTATTGTTGTTCCATACACTGACCTGATTTGCTGGTCCACTCTTAAGTTTGTACTCTCTGTCCCTTCCTGTTACATTCTGGTTATCAGTACCTGTATTTCTACCCTGTCCTATTGCCTTGTCCAAATCTCCCCTTGCATGATTCCTCCCCCACTCACTATTCAGTTTAAAACTCTTCCTACAACCCTAATTACACAATTCACAAGGACAGTGGTCCCATTGCAGTTCAGGTGAAGACCACACTAATGGTACAGCTCCCTCTTTTCTAGTGTAGGTGTCAGTGCCCCATGAATCAAAACCCATTTCTCCAACATCCATCTTTGAGCCAAGCGTTCAACTCTCTAATCTTATTTACCCTCTGCCAATTTGTTCATGGTTTAGATAGTAATCCAGGATTATTAGCTCTGTGGTTCTACCTTTTAATTTAGCCTCCATCTGTTTACAATCTATAAGCAAAACCTCTTTCCTACTCATATCTATGTCATTAGTACCCATGTGCACCACAACTAGTTTCTTCCCCTCTCACGGCAAGTTCATCTCCAGCCCCGAGCATTTATCCCAAACCTTGGCAATGGACAGGCAACACAGCATATGGGACTCATGCTCTCGGCTGCAGAGAAGATTATCTAGTCCCCTAATTATACTGTCCTCTGCCACAACTACATTCATTTTTACTCCCCCCATGGTGCCATAGTCAGTTTTCTCATCCACCATGCAGCCCCTGTCTTGGTCCACACAAGCTGCAAGACTCTTGGACTTGTTGGATAATTGCAAAGTCTAAGGCTTCTCCGCACCTACCTTCTTGATTCCTGCCTCACTTGCAGTCACTCCAACCTGTCTGTGACCATGGACCAAATCTGAAGAACCTAGCCTAAAGAATGTGACTGCCTCCTGGCACAAAGTGTCCAGAGAACTTTCCCCGTACTTGATACTTCGCAATGTCTTAAGCTCAGGCTCCAACTCCTCAACCCTGAGCCAAAGTTCCTCGAGCTGCCAACACTCACAGCAGCTGTGGCTGCTTTGGTCACACTGGTGTCCAATAGCACCCTTAGCTACAGCTGCAACACATCACCTCCTCTGCCAACCTTATTAAGTTGTAACTAATCAGGTTTCAAATCTTTTTAATTTCTCAACTCCTAATCTGAATAAATACCCTGGTTTAGAGAAAAAAGAACAAAAGTAGTCACCAAAAGTACTTTCCTGTTGTATTAGATTTTGATTTTCTTTAGAATGCAGACAGTCCCTCTGAACCCACAGACTCACCCCCAGCTCTTTAAACTCTCACCCTGCCTCATTTCTCCGTCTCAGGTCCGTCCTTCAAACGCTCACCGTTGTCGCATTTCTCCATCTCAGTCATGCTCTTGAAACTCTTGTCACTTTCTCTTGTAAACTTGATTTCTCTGATTTTTATCTCTCTGCTGATCACCTACTAGTTGCTGCAGTGCAGGCTGATGGTCATCTTGTCCCTTGTCTGAGGTCCAATCGAAGGCACCCATGATGCCACTTCTGATCTCAAGTTTCAATACCTCTAAAAGATATGAATATATGTATGAAGATATGAATTAGGAGCAGGAGTAGGACACTCAGCCCCTCGAGCCTGCTCCGCCATTCAATAAAATCATGGCAGATCTGCTTGTAACATCAACCCCACATTCCTTTCTACCGATAACCTTTCACTCCCTTGTTAATCTGGAGTCTATTTAGCTCTCCTTAAAAATATTCAAAAATTCTGCTTCCACTGCCTTTTGAGGAAGAGAGTTCCAGAGCTCATGACCCTCAGAGAAAAACTTTCTCTGCATCTGTCTTAAATGAGCGACCCCCTTATTTTTAAACAGTGCCCCCTATTTTTAGATTCTCTGACAAGAGGAAACATCCTCTCCACACCCTGTGGTGAACCGAGCCAGGGTCTGGCCAGTACTATGAGTCTGTATATATGTTACTGTTGGGGTTAGGGTTGGGCTGTTCTACATGTTACTGTTGGGGTTAGGGTTGGGCTGTTCTACATGTTACTGTTGGGGTTAGGGTTGGGCTGTTCTACCTGTAATATAGTTCTTATGGTACATCCCAGTCGGGCTCCGCCTCCTGGGAGAGGTATAAAGGTCACTGCTCTGTCTGGGACCCTTTAGTCTGGGATCGTGTATTATATATGGTAGCTCTATTGTTGTAGTCAATAAAAGCCTTTATTTCCCCGAGTACCTCGAGCCTCGTGAGTTATATCGCGCATCACACCCGCCCTGTCAATACCCCTCATGTTCTTAAAGGTTTTGATCAAGTTGCCGCTTGCTCTTTTAAAACTCTAGTGGATACAAACCTAACCTCTCCAACCTTTCCCATAAAATAACCCACCCATTTCTGGAATTAGTTTAGTAAACCTTCTCTGAACTGCTTCTGATGCATTTACATCTTTCCTTAAATAAGGAGACCAACACTGTACACAATACTCCAGATGTGGTCTCACCGATGTCCTGAAGCATAATCTCCCTACTTTTGTAATCAATTCCCCTCGCAATAAAGAATAGCATTCTATTAGCTTTCCTAAATGCTTGCTAAACCTGTATACTAGAGTGGCCAAATGGCCATGGCCTGAGCAACTAGGCCCAACACAAATGGGACAGTCTAAATTAAACAGCAATTAACAGCTTCCACAGCCAGGCCTTTTGGGAAATCGGACGGCCAAGTTTGAATACAGACAAAAAGAGAGGCTGGAACCAGAAGTGCTCAGCCCTGACCAAATAAGGACGGTATTTGTGTATTCCCCAGTTCCAGCCAGACTCTCTGGCACCTCAGATTCCTGCCATTAACTTATACGGAAAGGGGCTACTTGCACCCCTGGGGCTCCCAAACCCTCTGCACCTCAGAGTTCTGCAATCTCTTACCATTTAGATAATAAGCTTCTTTTTTATTCTTCCTGCTAAAATGGATACTCTCATTTGGCACATTATACTCCATTTGCCGGATTTCTGCTCACTCACTTAACCTATGTTCTTTTGTAGTCTCCTTATGTCCACTTCGCAATTTACATTCCTACCTACCTTTGCGTCATCTGCAAATTTCACAACAATATCTTCAGTCCCTTCATCCAAGTCATTTGTATAAACTGTCATAAGTTAAGGCAGTAAGAAGTTTAACAACACCAGGTTAATCCACATCATAAGTTAAGGCACCAGCACTAATCCCTGTGGCACACTATTACATTTTCCTTAACTCCCAGTGAGAGTTAAGGAAAAAGCTGTGAGCGGTAAATATTGATTGATGTCAATGCCTAACTTTTAATGAATCTTATGAATTGCTATTTAGTCTCCTCACCTTTGTTTCAACAGTGTCAGGAAGCTTGGAAAACTCTTACATGTCATGGCAAATTTAAATCCCAATAAAAATCTTGTTCAAATTACCTCCTTTAAATACTACTTCTCCAGAGGAGGGGGTTGTGGGGGTTACGTTTCCACTGATTTTAACAATTCTTCTAAACCTAAACCTATGTGCTCTTTGCTATTAATTTTCTCCCCAGTATTTTGCTGTTATAGAATCAAATCATTCTGTAAAATTCTTTTAGATACTATAACACATCTGTTCTTTTTTTAATAAAGAGTTGAACCTTGAACCTAAGGGATTTCAATCGCTTAGGCTCCTGGTGACAGCACACATTGAAGTAAGCTTACTTTCCCCATTGATAATTGAACAAAATGGTTCTAACAGAGGCCCTTCCCTGGAGACTAGACTGAATGTCCACCTGAGATTACTTAACCTCAGGGTGACCCCCATTTCCCTGTTGGAAACCTGTCAAGCCAGTCTCTCTTTCAGAAGGAATTGCACATACATCAGTCATAAAAAATGTTTTTTTAAAAAAATGACCTGTTTCAATACATCTCACTTGAAAATTAACAAAGTACTCCGGAAATGTTTTAAATGGGTTTGCAATCTGTCTGTCCTTTGTGTAATTATAGCTCACTTTGCTACCTTGGGCCTCCTCTTGGCGTCTGTGCTCCTGATTTGAGTTCTATTACTGAGATTAGTATGAAGTCATGTAAGAGATGATGTAATGTTGGTGCCTCCACTCTCCTCCCCGGGGCCTCTACTCTTTGATCAGCACCCTGATACTCCAATATACGAAGTAGACAGGGTTTGGAAGTAAAAAGGCGGCGTAACGTGATAAGTTACAAACCAGGTGGCCCAGAGAACTCATTTTTCTCTCTGCCTATATATCTTTGAGAGGCAAGAAAAAAAGAATTGTTAGCAATTTAGCTTTAAAAACATAAAGGAACTTTGATCAGTGTCAGACATAACACTTACTAATACTGAGTTTGTACTCATACTCAGAATGATCATGATAGTTTTTAAGATTACTTCTTTGCAATATGAATGTTACTGGCAAGGCAAACATTTACTGTTGACCCCTTAAGAAGATGATGGTGAGCCACCTTATCGAACTGCGAGAGTACAGGTGGGAAGTGTACTCCCACAGTGCTGTTCAGTGGGAAATCCCAGGGTTTGGACCCAGTAATGATGAGGGAATAGCAATACATGTCCACATCTGGATGGTGTGTGACTTGAAGGAGAACTTGAAAATGATGGTATTCCAATGCATTGGTCACCCTAGTCCTTCCAAGTGATGGGGTTCATGGAGGTGCTGGGCACACTCCCTGCTCCAGTCTAATGCCACGCAATGCTGAGACTGATGCTGAAAGCTGGCTCAGGGTTTGATGCACACATTTCATGGAGTTGCTATGTGTATGTTTAATCATCAGATCTTACTTGTCCAGATAAACATTCAACTTGGCCTCACTCACCATTGCCAAAACTATCACTGCTTCAGGATCATCCTAGAAGGCAAAGGTAACTCTTGTCTACTTTTCGCTTCTACCAGCTGCCTTCTTATTCACTAATCCCTCCGCCTTCACCTCTAGAAAGGACTAGTAACAAAGATAAACACCACCCATTTAGCTACTCATTGTCTTCCACTAACCCAAGCCTTCTGCCAGCCTCATCACATTTTAGCTCTAAGCCTTGTCTTTTCCTCTTATTTTTCCTCCCGATTGTAGGATTGCCAATCCTTCAGGATTGACTTGGAGTCTTCAGGGACTGAAGATCAATGCCAGGACAATGCTGTGTGCAACCCTGGAGAAAAGTAATCAGGACATTAACAAAGGTTGCTTTTTCTGTCATTTTATTTGAACATTTCTTTTTACCAGGTACTAAAATATTGAAAATGGGAAAAAGGCTGATGATCAAGCATCGCTCAGTTGGGTAATGAGCCTTTTCACTTTCCAATTGCCGAGGCAAGGCAGCATATCACAAGGAGGATGTGTTGACTGACAAAGGGCTGGAACATTGGTGGAAGTCATGTGATGAAACCTCCACTAGGAATACATTTAATCACAGTTGGCAACCAATCTTCATGTACGCCTTGACCATGAGACCCACCACCTGCTCCTATGATCCCATTCTCACTAAATTCCTGATGAACCCATTTCCTTTCTTGGACTGGGATCCCATACTAACTGATATTGTAAATTGTTCCTGCTCCTCATCCTTTCAAAATTGCCATCATCAACCTTCCTCAAACACCCTTAGGCTTCTTGCTTCAGCAACTCTTGACTCACTGTAAAAGAGGCAAGTCCTGCCAAATACTTGCCTGCTCACCACATGTTTTTCATGTCATGGGGGCATCTTTGTCCCTCCACTTTTACTGATTGGCAAGCTAGTTTCTTTTGCTTTGAGTTCAGGTAATTGTGCCAGGTACAGAAAGTCTTGCGTTTGTGATCAGTTCATTGATATTCTGACCATTTTCATCAAACCAATCCTGATGTTTTCTGACACAAAATCGAAGAGTCTCTTTGCAGACAATGATGATATTAGACTTAAGGACATCCCAAGTACTGTGGACATGTCTTCTGTCCTTGATTCAGTTTTTCCCTCAGATTTTGTTGGAATCAATTTCTTGAGTGGATTCTTCAGAGCTTTGATGTTGATCTTTCGTGGACATCTCTTCTGGTTCATCCATCATTTGGGAGCCAGTTTGATGGACATAATCAAATGAAAAAGTTGGTGATCAGTCAATGCCTATGGAGGTGATGAAGCCATCACACAAGATGAAGAACAACAAAGCAGGAGGTGGCTATGGAATCCCTACTGAAATCAAGGAGAGGAATGAACATTTATTGCTCCACGTCCTTATCCTACAGATCTGGAATGAAAGGAAGTCTGCAACAATCTCAAGGACACCATGATTGTGACGAAGACAACTTTGGAATTTACACAGCTTTCCATTGCAGGAAAGATTACAAAGGGGAGATGGGATATGGCGGCATAATGGTAATGTCACTGGACGAATAATCCAGAGATCAAGGCTAATGCTGTGGGGGGATGGGTTCAATACCATCATGGCAGTTGGCGGAATTTAAATTCAATGATAAAATCTGAATTTGAAAACTAGTCTCACTAACATCATAGATTGTTGAAACAAAACCCATCTGGTTCACAGACCCTTCTTTAGGGAAGGATATCTGTCATGCTTACCTGGTCTGGTCTACATGTGATTCCAAACCCACACAATGTAGCTGACTCTTAACTGCCCTCTGAAAGGGCAATTGGGGATGGGCCTTGCCA